>NC_058082.1:548505089-548708467 GCF_014858855.1 Bufo gargarizans | reverse complement strand
CTTGTGGCCCCCACACAGTATCATCTCTCCTTGTGGCCCCCACACAGTATCATCTCTCCTTGTGGCCCCCACACAGTATCATCTCTCCTTGTGGCCCCCACACAGTATAATCTCTCCTTGTGGCCCCCACACAGTATCATCTCTCCTTGTGGCCCCCACACAGTATCATCTCTCCTTGTGGCCCCCACACAGTATCATCTTTCCTTGTGGCTCCCATACAGTATAATCTCTCCTTGTGGCCCCCACACAGTATCATCTCCCCTTGTGGCCCCCACACAGTATCATCTCTCCTTGTGGCCCCCACACAGTATCATCTCTCCTTGTGGCCCCCACACAGTATCATCTCTCCTTGTGGTCCCCATACAGTTTGATCTCTCCTTGTGGCCCCCACACAGTATCATCTCTCCTTGTGGCCCCCACACAGTATCATCTCTCCTTGTGGCCCCCACACAGTATCATCTCTCCTTGTGGCCCCCACACAGTATCATCTCTCCTTTTGGCCCCAAGTGTTTTTTCTTCTAAGTGGGTATATGTCACAATACATTTTTTAATATCCTTAGAATATTTTTGATATCGCCCAACCCTAGACCCAAATTTGCTCATCTCTAATCTGCATTTTAAGCAAAATGGCCGGAGAATCCCTTTAACAACTCATTTACATCTGAATAAAACCCTATTTCTCTGCGGTGCTGACCCAGTCCTACCAGGCGCAGTGCCGGTTTGAGATCACCATGGCTGATGATGATGCCCTTTAAACCCTGTCTCTTGGTTTTGCTGCTTCCGATCCTTTGTCTTTCTTCCGTCTTCTCGTGTTTATTGCGTCTTATTTTTATGAACCCATTAACCATGAAATTAAAGGTGCCTTCAGGGACTCGTGACTCAGACTTGTAATCACAGATCTTTTACTTGGGTTTTATGAAACTTGGGTTTAAGGAAAATAAACATGTTTTCCGATGACTTGTGTTACTGGACCAACGGCGTTTATGGCTTTGTGATGGGATCTGCGCAAAATGTATCATCAAGAAAAAAATCACTGTTGATCGCTGTAAATGATCAATTCTTAGGGCTCATGCAGACAAACCTATTTTTTTTTTTTGCGGCCCCCTATGCGGAACCATTCACTTCAATGGGGCAGCAAAAAAAAACGGAAGATTGCATTCCATGTCCATATGTCTACATGGCCGCTCTGTAAAAAAACAGAACATGTCCTAGGACAAGGATAGGACTGTTCTATTAGAGGCCGGCCCTTCCATTCCGCAAAATGCGAAATGCACACGGCCGGTATCCGTGTTTTGCGGGTCCGCAATATGTGGACCTCAAAACACCTAACGGTCGTGTGCATGAACCCTTAAACTGTGAGGAAAGGGACCAATGAATACTGACGCCTCAGGATGTGGCCCCACCCTGGAGGAGGTTTCGGTGCCTTGTTGGTGAAGTTGTAGGGTTTAAAATTGCCCTGAGAATCACTAGGCAATATTTTTTTTATTTATTTTTTTAGTAGGTCACCATTTACTTATGAGGGTCTTATAGGGATTTCCCCAGAGGGGGAAGGGGGATAATCCAAGTTAATAATAATAGTATCATTCTTCCTGATCCCACTAGGGGAAGCTCACTGCAGACTGTGCTGTTATGGGGTTGGATGAGCGCTGTATAATTCTCAGTGCAGGGAGCTCCCCCTAGTGGTGGCTGCAGAATTTTATATCACGTTATTCTATAGCTGCATGCAGGGGTTGTAGAATCTGTACAAAAAAAAATAGAGCTCTCACTACTATAAAATGTTTTGGTCCTATTAAAGTTAAATGGGAATTAAATTATAGGCAAACTGTTGTGCCCTAAACCTCCCCCATTAACACCTTCACATATGTAAACCTCCAGTAATATTTAAGAAGACCCGTCCCCTCTTCTGACATGATTTTAGTAACATGATTCCCTACATAAAAACAATTCTGGAGCATCTATTCTTGTGGCATTATCTTGTGTCATTCCTCTGTTATTCCTACTACTAGTTCATGAATGAATTGCCAGAAGTGTGCAATGAGGGTCCAGATGGGTGCTACCAGCTGGGTGTGTGTCCCTGCACAGTCTGACACTGGCAGAACTGTATGGATAATGTCAGACTATGAAGGGACATCCCCCCCAATTTAGTAACACCCAGTTGGACCTTTATTGCGGAGTGCTCACAATTCATTCATAAACATCTAGTAGGCATAATGGAGGAATGGTACGACATAGAGACATAAGAATTCTTATTACATGGGGAAAGCAAATAGTTACTAAGACATGTAAGGAAATGATGCAGGTTCTATTTAGGTGTTTACCGGGGTTACCAATCATCCAGAAAATCTTGGACAGTATTGGGGAGGTCCTATTTCTCCTTGTGCAGATTCAGCTGGTGTAGGAAGTCTTACATCCAGTACTCCTTGGGGGGAAAACTATGCAAATTAGGTCTCATTCATGACCTTGATTGATCCCACTTGTAGGGTCCCATGATCCCAATTGGTTTTCACTGGAGAGGTTACTGGTTTGCTCTCCAGTAATCCAGTTCAAGGAAATTGTGAACCATACAACTTCACCAAAACTCTCTGAAAGGCTCTTCCAGGGTGGACCCAGTATTCCTTCAGAAATCTTTTTAGGACAGTCAGAAATCATTGATGATCCAGTGTAACATGTATTTATCTAGAGAGGATTGGTGGGCAGCCAATGGTAGAGAAAGGTCTTCTCCTATGTGTTGGGATCTCATCTTCAGGAATGTTTGATATAGATGTGTTTCATCATCAGAAGTCATTGATGACCCAGTATAACATGTATTTATCTAAAGAGGGGCAGTGGGCAGCCAATGGTGAAGGAAAGGTCTCCTGCTATGTGGTAGGATCTCATCTTCAGGAAAGTTTGACATACAGTAGATGGGTTTCACGCTCAGAAGTTATTGTTGACCCATTATAACATATATTTATCTAAAGAGGAGCAGTGGGCCGCCAGTGGTCGAGAAAGGTCTTGCCCTATGTGGTGGGTTCTAATCTCCTGGAAAGTTTGACATAGATGGATTTCACTATAAGAAGTTATTGGTGACCCAGTATAACTTGTATTGATCTAAAGAGGAGCTGTGGGCCGCCTATGGTTGAGAAAGGTCTTCTCCTACGTGGTGGGATCTCATCTTAAGTAAAGTTTGATGTACATGGATTTCACTATAAGAAGTCATTGATGACCCAGTATAACATGTATTTATCTAAAGAAGAGCAGAGGGCGGCCAATGGTCAAGGAAAGATCTTCTCCTATGTGGTGAGATCTCATCTTCAGGAAAGTCTGACATAGATGGGTTTCACCATCAGACGTCATTTGTGACCCATGATAACATATATTTATTTAAAGAGGCGCGGTGGGCAACCAGTTGTTGAGAAAGGTCTCCTCCTATGTGGTGAGAGCTCATGTTCAAGAATGTTTGACATCTGACTGGTGGTACTGGCTCCTGACCAGTTCTGCTCCAGAAATGTCTTCCTCCACCGTGCTTTTCTTCTCACTTCTGCCCATTCTCTTCTAGGGATGATTTTCGATAACTGATTCTAATTTCTGTCTTTTCTTTCCTCTTTCTCTCTTCCAGGCAAGACAGGGGTGCTTGCTGATCTGTTGCCCAGTTTTGAAGTGGAAATTATGCCAGGTACCCAGTGTCATCTTCTAAGTGTTTCTACAGATCTGTTATTCATCCATCTGTCTCTTCCATCTGTCTTCACTCTCCTCCAGGTCAGGTTTTCCTAATAGGACAAACTCTGTATTACTCCGCTCATGTCTGAGGAAGGTCGATAAATTGTTACTGGAATTATTCTATAGCATTTTGGCTACGATTAATATATTCATGATCCTGGGCAGACACAGACAACAGAGGGCCCCATGTAAAAGCACCTGGGGCCCCTATAGTCTACCAGAGCTGCCAATGAAGCAAGAGGGTGGTTCCTCTCATAGAGCTCTCTAGAAGGTGTCTCTACCGAGGGGGGTTAATACATTTTAGCCGTTTTGGAGCTCTCTGCTTCTTTGTAGAGAAATGTTAATGAGCTGTGAGACACATACAACACGTTCATACACGCACATACATGCACACAGAGATACATATGTACATTCACAGAGGCACACAGATATTTAGACAAACATACCCATAGATATATATGTACAGACAGAAGTATATGCAGATAATTGCATGCACCTTTTCAATATTCACACATACATGTAGTGTACATACATGCATACATACCTGTATACTCGACTGTGTCTGCCCCAATACAGATAGGCACATCCATATGGACAGACATTATAGACACATTCTCATACATCTATATACAGTGTCACACGGACTATTTCATACATGGATACATACATACAGATACATTCGTACATGGATACATACACAAATATTCCTAAACACATCAGGCTATTTAATAAAGGGGTTATCCAGGATAGGTCATCACTATCACATCGGTGGGGGTCCGCCACCCATCAGCTGTTTCAGGGTGCCACCGGGCTCACCGGAGATCTGATTAAAGCAGCAGCTCACCAAGCACAGCACCGCACATTGAATAGTGGCTGTGCTTGGTACTGCAGCTCAGCCCCATTCACTAGATCCAAAGTAGCTTCTCTCAAAACTTTAGTTTAATGCCGTATGGAGATCCGTCTCCGTACAGCGTTAAAATGTACGGCCTCTGATGAGGCGAAGTGAGCTGTTCCCGAAATCTTGCAGTATATGATTTTTAAACTGAAAAAACTGTCTAAAGCTTGGATCCAAACTGGGCTTCCGTTCCGAAATACCAGTCGGAACCAAAGCCGAGTTTGGATCCAAGTTTTAAAATGGATTTGCAGTTTAAAGGCTGTGTACACCTTTGGGGGCAAGTTTTTTTTATTATTGCATTGTATTCATTATGAGCTATTCTGTCTTTTCCGTCATCTGGGGAGCAGACAGACTCTTTATCTCTATTATAAACACTCATTATAGCTCAGCTCTTAACTGATAATAATGTGCCTTAAATAAGTGTTTATGACCTCTCAGTAAATTAGAGATGAAAGTGAAAGTACCAGTCACACAGCTAGAAAAAACTGGTAGCCCTTTGTGACAGAATGGCTCAATATTTTTAATAAAGGCCAATTGAAAAAAAGATTTTTAGTCAGAAATGAGTAACATGCACTCATTTTAAAAAATTGCCTCCGAAGGTGTACATACAACTAAAATTTCTTAACTCATCGCGTTATCTTGAGACAAAAGCCATTGAAAAGCAATTGAAGGTGTTTGCTTAGATTAGATAACACAACTCAGAAATCTCAGAAAACAGAAGTGTTAACTCTACTCCATCCGTAGCCTTTAAAGATCAAATACCGAAGTTATTCAACAAAGTCTCGCAAAACTTCAGGAATAATTCACTTCGCCTCTTCGGAGGCCATACATTTTAATGTTGTACGGCGATCTCCGTACAGCATTAAACCAAAGTTTTGAGCGAAGTGACTCTGGATCTAGGATCTGAAGTTCGCTTCGCTCATCACTACCATTCACTTCAATGGGGCTGAACTGTATGTAGGCCATGTGGCCGATGTACAGTATCATCACATGGCCTAGGAAGAGGCCGCCCATGGAGCACTCCGCCTCTTCTAACAGCTGGGTGTAGGACCCCCGCTGATCTGATAATGATGACCTATCCTGAGGATAATCCCTTTAAGACCTGTCAGCTACTTTGGCTGTATATAATTAAAGCCAATGTAAACGGCCGAAAATGACGTTTGTTAATTATCTTAAGCCAGTGGGCCTCAAAGTGCAGTGTTCCCGGGTCCCAAACCTTCCTCCTGTAGCTTCACTGAGTCAGAAACCCAGCACAGGCAGTTGCCTGTTTAGCGCTTGCACTGGGACAAGGTGACCAGGCGGATGAAGTTTAAAGATGATGGTGACATCACAGAGGAGAGAGGTGGAAGGGGAGGAACGGCACAAGTTTAGTGGCAGGCTCGGAGTCTTGGAACTCGCTTTCAGACGAGCGAGTGTCACGCAGAGTTTGTATGCAGCAGCCCCCGTCCTGACCTCCCATAGCATTAGATTGATTTATGATGCTATATAACCCTTACAGTTCTGGAATGTATTGGATAACAGTGACATAATGCTGTCACTGTTATCCAATATACTCCAGAACTGTAAGGCCCCTTTCACACGGGCGAGTTTTCCGCGCGGTTGCAATGCGTGAGGTGAACGCATTGCACCTGCACTGAATTCACTTCAATGGGGCTGTGCACATGAGCGGTGATTTTCACGCAACGCAGGCCCCATAGAAGTGAATGGAGCTGCGTGAAAATCGCAAGCAAGTGCAAATGATTTTCACGCATGGTTGCTAGGAGACGATCGGGATGGGGACCCGATCTTTATTATTTTCCCTTATAACATGGTTATAATGAAAAATAATAACATTCTTAATACAGAATGCTGAGTAAATTAAGGATGGAGGGGTTAAAAAAAAAAAAATCTAACTCACCTCATCCACTTGTTCGCGCAGCCCGGCTCGTCATCATTCTTCTTCTTTGAGGACCTGGGAGGAAAAGGACCTTTGGTGACGTCACCGCGCTCATCACATGGCCCATCACCATGGTGATGGACAATGTGATGAGCGCGGAGCCATCACATGGCCAATCACCATGGTGATGGACGATGTGACGGACCATGTGATGAGTGCAGTGACTTCACCAAAGGTCCTTTTCCGCCCAGGTCCTCAAAGAAGAAGAAAGAAGACAAGCCGGACTGTGCGAACAAGTGGATGAGGTGAGTTTATTTTTAATTTTATTTTTTTTAACCCCTCCATCCCTAATTTACTTAGCATTCTGTATTATAACCATGTTATAAGGGAAAATAATAAAATCTACACAACACCTAACCCAAACCCGAACTTCTGTGAAGTCGATACCGACACTGGATGCAGTGGTGGGTTCCTCTGGGCTCTCGTCAAGACGATGGGCCTCCTGGATTATTCTTTGAACTCGTTAAACTCTTGTATCAGAGCTCCTGTTATCTCATTGAGCGGTTTGATGTCTCTTCCATTTTATTTAGCAAGGCAGAAGACATGGTCGCCCCCTGCCTCCTCTTCTGTTCCCCTTGGCTGCCTTAGGGCTCATGCACACAAACTTATCTTTTGTCTGTTTCAGTTCCGTTTTTCTTTGCCATTGACTTTAATGGGGCCACGGAAAAAAAAGTGGAAATGAAACGCATGCATTCCGTGTCCGTATGTCCACATTCCGTATGTCTGTATGTTCCGCCCAAAAAATAAAACGTGTCCTTTTATTGTCTGCTTTACGGACAAGGATAGGGCCAAAAGTACCGTTCCGCAAAATGCAGAACGCACACGGCCAGTATTCGTGTTTTGCGGATCTGCAATTTGCGGACCGCAAAACAACAATGGTCGCCTGCATGAGCCTTTAAAGGGAACCCGTCACCACATACCTGGAAATTAAACCTTCTGAAGATGCGCGCTTGTCAGTTGAAACTCTCTTGGTCCCATGTTGATATGTGGCAGCAATTTGGAGAACTAAGCCTTTGTAGTTTATGCAAATTATGCACATGAGCTCCTAGGTGCAACCCCCGCGGTGTCAGGCTATTTTCAAGACTCCCATAGCAGTGAATGGTGGGTGGCCGCATGTAGAAGAGGAGAATTAAAGGGGTTATCCAATAGTAAGACTACCCCCTACAATGCCCAGGCCCCTCCTATAGACAATACTTACCTGGTCCCTGGCACCCACGTCCCTCCGGATCCCTGCACGGCCACTGGAGACGGGGGGATCGGCCAATAGCAGATGGTGACAGTGACCAGCCTCCCTAGCATCGTGGGTGAGAGGCAGGGATCCAGAGGAACACGGGTGCCGGGGACCGTGTAAGTATCATCTATCAGAGGGGCCCGGGCATTGTGGCTGTCATTTGTACTATTGGATAATCCCTTTAATTTTTCTGTAATTTTATTTATTTTTTGTCTCAGGGGGAAGAGTTAAAGGGGTAATCCCATCTGAAACAATGGGGCATATCGCTAGGACGGTGCGGGGAAAGTGGTAGCTGGAGGTCCCTGGGTTTCCCTGGGTTCGACCACCACCAAGCACTCTCCCCATAGCGAATGGGAGCGCACCCCGCTGGCGCGGCCACCGCCCCCCATTCATTTCTATGGGGCCGACAGAAATAGCCGAGCCAGCTCTTGGCTATTTTTGGCTGCCCCATAGAAATGAATGGAGAGCAGCCGCGCATGCACGGTGCCCCCTCCTAGACTTAGCCAGCTGTGTTTACGAAATAGGTGGGTTCCTAGCGATATGACCCTATTGTCTCAGATGAGAATACCCCCTTATATTGGTTGTGCAGCACTAGTATATGACCTATCCTCGGAGAAATAAAAAGTTATGGCTCTTGGAAGGTGCGGATAAAAAAACTGCAGCAGAAAATGAAAAACGGGCAGCGGTGCCAAAGGGTTAAAGCTCTACACGATATTGATTTCACAGAGCCGCTTAGCAGCAGCATGCGGTCTTCAGTCACGGCTCCCATCCCCCCCATCCATATTACTGCACATACATCAGGTCACTCGCTTTCACTGTGATTAGAGAATGATGATGTAGATCTCCTAATTAGACTCGCTGGATGATGCTCCCGGGGATTAAAGTCGGGGTGACGGCTTCAGGAAGTTGCGGAGTCTAAGGTGTCCCCCCATTGTTCATTCTCATGGGGGGAGACTTGAGTAATTCGTTCCAAGGCTAGTCGCCTCCAGATTACAGGTAGCAGGAGGGGTCAGTAACAGGCATCAGGGTGAGGGATCGGCAGGAGACAACACGGTAAGGAAATTAAAGGCAAAGGTCGGTACATGAGTAGTCGGAGAAGCAAGATCAAACTTACCTCTAGGGATGACCATGCAAGGAAATTAGGAAATTCTGGACCAGGTCTTTTTTAAAGGTCCCCACAGGCAGATGAAGCATCACACTGAAGTATTAAAATTCTTACATGGACCTCCTTTAACCAGGGGGTCTGACTATACACCCTAATAGAGCGTAGGATATCATATGGAGTTCCCCATAAGCCAGATAATTTTTATAGGAGGCCTGTAGTAATACTTTTCTCCTGTAGTGGCCGCTGCAGAACAACAGTATCACAGATCACAGGGCGGTTTCAGGAGCCAGATTTGTGGCGATCACTTGATCGCTGCGACGGTTGTCTTTAGAGAAAGGGTTGTGTTGATTAGATTAGTTATTTGGGGATGTTTGGGTTTAAAAAAATAACATTTTCTAACAGTTTGGGGCATAAAAACCTGTCTTAGGCTGTGTTCACATCACGTGATTGCGTTTGGTGCGTGCGTCAGGATAACTTCTGAATGTAGCCCAGTGGGGGAGGGCTCCTGCTTCGGCCAGTTGCCTTACAGGCAGACTCAGGTTGGTCAGAAAGGGAGAGGAGACACAATACAAGGTGTCACCTCTCTAATCACCTGCGGTCCAAGCGATTTCCGACTTTCAGTCCCGTAGACGGCGGTTAGAGGTCCTCGCTCACGGTTTAGTGTTCTGATTTATCTTTTTGGTTCATCATTTCATTAAATATTAAGAGGTGGATAATTGATTGTGAGTGAGTCACGCACGGAGTCAGCATTTCCTCTCGTCTCTTGCCCAGATTTCTCCGAGTCCCCACAACATTTCGCAACAAAACAGCAACATGTGCATTTGCCTTTAGGTTACTTCTGCTTGTACTGTTTTAGTGCCTTTTTTTGGTGTGTATTTTGTAATTTAGGATAAGATATGTGCCAAACCTGCAGTTAACGTCAAGATTTGCTCATTTCTGCTTTACTTGGCTTCTACCGATCTTGATTGATCTCATGTCTTATACTCTAGTTATAGCCAAAGCTGCATTCTAAATTCTGAAGCATGCATTCATGTATCACCGCCCCTCTGTCAGACATAGGACGTAACGGTTTAGCGCTGTGTCAGTTATCTGATCTCCCACAATCCACTCTCATAGCAGCAACATTGCTGAGTCCTAAATGTAGCTTCGTATGTGAATAGAGTAGAATATAATTCAAGATCGGACCATAAAGATTCTAAAGATTGTATACAGATGTCCTTGGTGGGAAGGTCAAGTGCATGGTGAATGTCCCCTTTAAATATGCACCATGGCAGCTGAAGGGATTGACCCTTTGTGCGCTGGCTAAAGGAAATGTAAAGCAAATATTTGATCTCCAAATGTTATTCTTCAGAAATGTATTTCATCAATTCCCTATAAGCCATCCGCCTGGAATCATGGAGAGAGCGGACTGGTGAATAATACATGCTATGGATTGTTACACTTCATCATTCATGCCGGCAATTAAATATTCATTAAAGGAACAGGCACACCGGTGGAGGGGGGAAGAAGCATTAGAAAGGGGCTGGAGGGTTCAAAAAAGTATTCTGACCTAAAAGTGAACAAAAGTGAATGCAGATAGCTCTGTCCAGTATTTGAGGGAGGACTGAGCAGCCAGGGAACCTGTGGCCCACCCACTCCCTTACCCTCCACTGTTACTCCCATTCCTCTTACTGGGGTTCTGTGCCTGTTACTGAGGGTCTTGTGCCTGTTGCTGTTATTGAGGCCCTTTGGCTTCCGTTAGTACTTGGGGTCCTTTGCCTGATGCTGTTACTGAGGGTCTTGTGCCTGTTGCTTCTAATGGGGGTCCTGTGCCTGTTCCTGAGGATCTCGTGCCTGTTGCTGAGGCCCTTTGGCTTTTGTTAGTACTGGGGGTCCTTTGCCTGTTGCTGATACTGAGGGTCTTGTAGCTGTTGCTGCTAATTGGGGTCCTTTGCCTGTTCCTGAGGATCTTGTGCCTATTGCTGAGGCCCTTTGGATTTTGTTAGTACTGGGGATCCTGTCGCTGCTACTGAGGGTCTTATGCCTGTTGCTGTTACTGGAAATCCTGTGCCTGTTGCTGTTATTGGCAGCCCTGTGCTTGTACTGTAGCTGTTACTGAGGCTCTTGTGCTTGTTGCTGGCATCCCTGTGCCTGTTACTGTTATTGACAGCCCTGTGCTTGCTGCTGTTACTGAGGCCCCTTGGCTTTCGTTAGTACTTTGGGTCCTTTGCCTGTTACTGAGGGTCTTGTGCCTGTTGCTGTTACTGAGGTCTTTTGGGATTTGTAAGTACTCAGGATCCTGTTGCTGTTACTGAGGGTCTTGGGCTTGTTGCTGTTACTGAGGCCCCTTGGCTTTCGTTAGTACTTTGGGTCCTTTGCCTGTTACTGAGGGTCTTGTGCCTGTTGCTGTTACTGAGTCCCTTTGGCTTTCGTTAGTACTGGGGGACATTTGCCTGTTATTGGCAGCCCTGTGCTTGTTGCTGTTACTGAGGCTCTTTGGCTTTTGTTAGTACTTGGAGTCCTTTGCCTGTTTCTGTTACTGAGGGTTTTGTGCCTGTTGCTGTTATTGAGGGTCTTGTGCCTGTTGCTGTTACTGGCAGTCCTGTGCTTGTTGCTGTTACTGAGGGTCTTGTGCCTGTTTCTGTTGCTAAGGATCATCAGTCTATCACTAAAATAGTGATAAAAACATCACTACTCCCCCCTTCTTGTGCTATTGAAGGTGAAGCAGTGTCTCTGAAAAGGGGAGGGGCATAGACCTACTTTATAGCTGGGAGTCAGCTTGCTACAACAGAAACCACCCCCTGACTTCCTCTGCTATGGAGACCTGTGAACCCAAAACACCCCCTTTACTGAAGCCCCACCCTTTCCAAGCATTATTTTTTTTTTTTTGCAGAAATGTGCCCTTCTTTTCATCTGAATGGGTCTTACAGAAATCCCTGTGCATAATGCAGAAAACAGCCCATTTATATATCCGGAACAGATTTTCGGTCTCACTTAAATTTAAAATTTCAGTTAAAAAAAATTGAAAGGTCTAAAATTCCTAATATATTTTTATATACAGACTAGAGCTTCACTTTACTGACTTCCAAATCTCCTGCATGGACATATAAACTCTACCTGAAGTCACCACTAGAGGGGGCTCACTGCATACTGTTATACATTGTAAATCTAGATGTACTAGGCTCCTGAGCTCCCTCTAGTGGTGGCTGCAGGCAGCAAAATTGTATCACTTACCTTTATATTCATGCAGAGACAGCCAGGGAGTTGATTGGACCATTAGTGTTGGGTCACTTCTTATGGTCTTGAATAGGGAACCTCCATGCTTTATATGCTGTATAATGTGGGGGTGGGTCTTCCATTCGGTTGCATATGGGAAGTGAAATAGATAAAGCTTATTGTCTAGTGGGAAACAGATCAACATCAAAAACATACTTACCATATCAACCCGCCTCTGTGAAAATCCCCATATCCACCAAATACCAATCACCTTTGGGTAGGGCTTACATAAGGCCTACCTATTTTTGACCCAGGACAGCCCAAATTTGCCCGACCAGTGGCTCAGGAGCCACATTATAGCTTTTGACCCCCCTTTCCCCATTTATTGTGGCTTATAAGTTACAAATGGTTGAGAGATGAAGAAGCAGCAGAGCGGGCGTACATACGGGATGAAAGGACTGCACTTCCCTCCACGCTGAGTCGGTATTATTGAGCCGGTCCCAGCTGTGTATTATGTAATTGGAGCGACCTCAGCACAGTCACGCTATAATGAGTTTGTTGTAAGAATCGCGGGCTTCATCGAGCCGTGGTCAGGGTCAGGTGTATATTCACCCCCGCTGAGTCACAGCATAGCCAGATACCTAGAGAGAGTCCGGCCCTTTATCTGACCAGGCACGACGATATCCTCCACCTCACCTAACACAGAAAATGTCAGCGTGATAATTAATCAAATATTACCAGAGTCTGAATAACAGAAGAATATTCCATTATCCACACTAGACCCTGACCCCCGACTAATGAGCATTTAGACTGCAGTTCCAGTCATATTCTCAACGACAGCATGTTCTCTTATAGTTATATTCTTGTACATAGGAGCAGTATTATAGTAGTTATATTCTTGTACATAGGAGCAGTATTATAGTAGTTATATTCTTGTACATAGGAGCAGTATTATAGTAGTTATATTCTTGTACATAGGAGCAGTATTATAGTAGTTATATTCTTGTACATAGGAGCAGTATTATAGTAGTTATATTCTTGCACATAGGCGGCAGTATTATAGTAGTTATATTCTTGTACATACAGTCATGTGAAAAAATTAGGACACCCTTTGAAAGCATGTGGTTTTTTGTAACATTTTTAATAAAAGGTTATTTCATCTCCGTTTCAACAATACAGAGAGATTAAAGTAATCCAACTAAACAAAGAAAACTGAAGAAAAGTCTTTTCAAGATCTTCTGTAAATGTCATTCTACAAAAATGCCTATTCTAACTGAGGAAAAAGATAGGACACCCTCACATGTATTCCCTCTTAAATTGGCTCAGATCTCACACAGGTATATCACACCAGGTGCACATAATTAGTAGATCGTTACTCTGCATGTTGAATGAGGCTTGCCCTATTTAAACCTCAGACATTTAGTTTGGTGTGCTCCTGACTGTTGAAGTGAGAGTGAGCACCATGGTGAGAGCAAAAGAGCTGTCAGAGGACTTCAGAAAAAAGATTGTAGCAGCCTATGAGTCTGGGAAGGGATTTAAAAAGATCTCAAAAGATTTTGAAATCAGCCATTCCACTGTCCGGAAGATAGTCTACAAGTGGAGGGCTTTCAAAACAACTGCCAACATGCCCAGGACTGGTCGCCCCAGCAAGTTCACCCCAAGAGCAGACCGCAAGATGCTAAAAGAGGTCTCCAAAAACCCTAAAGTGTAATCTCGAGAACTACAGCAGGCTCTGGCTACTGTTGATGTAGAAGTACATGCCTCTACAATCAGAAAGAGACTGTACAAGTTTAACTTGCATGGGAGGTGTGCAAGGAGGAAACCTTTGCTTTCCAAGAGAAACATCGAGGCCAGACTGACATTTGCCAGAGATAAAGTTGACAAAGACCAGGACTTCTGGAATAATGTTCTTTGGACAGATGAGTCCAAAATTGAATTATTTGGACACAACAGCAGAGGACATGTTTGGCGTAAACCAAACACAGCATTCCAAGAAAAGAACCTCATACCAACTGTGAAGCATGGAGGTGGAAGTGTCATGGTTTGGGGCTGCTTTGCTGCAGCAGGACCTGGTCAGCTCACCATCATAGAATCCACGATGAATTCTACTGTGTATCAGAAGGTGCTTGAAGAACATGTGAGACCATCAGTTAGAAAATTAAAGCTGAAGCGGAACTGGACCATGCAACATGACAATGACCCAAAACATACTAGTAAATCAACCAAAGATTGGCTGAAAAAGAAGAAATGGAGAGTCCTGGAATGGCCAAGTCAAAGTCCAGATTTGAATCCCATTGAGATGCTGTGGGGTGACTTGAAAAGGGCTGTACGTGCAAGAAACCCCTCAAACATCTCACAGCTGAAAAAGTTCTGCATTGAGGAGTGGGGTAAAATTTCCTCAGACCGATGTCGAAGACTGGTAGATGGCTACAAGAACCGTCTCACTGCAGTTATTTCAGCCAAAGGAGGTAACACTCGCTATTAGGGGCAAGGGTGTCCTATCTTTTTCCTCAGTTAGAATAGGCATTTTTGTAGAATGACATTTACAGAAGATCTTGAAAAGACTTTTCTTCAGTTTTCTTTATTTAGTTGGATTACTTTAATCTCTCTGTATTGTTGAAACGGAGATGAAATAACCTTTTATTAAAAATGTTACAAAAAACCACATGCTTTCAAAGGGTGTCCTAATTTTTTCACATGACTGTAGGAGCAGTATTATAGTAGTTATATTCTTGCACATAGGAGGCAGTATTATAGTAGTTATATTCTTGTACATAGGAGCAGTATTATAGTAGTTATATCCTTGTACATAGGAGCAGTATTATAGTAGTTATATTCTTGTACATAGGAGCAGTATTATAGTAGTTATATTCTTGTACATAGGAGCAGTATTATAGTAGTTATATTCTTGTACATAGGAGCAGTATTATAGTAGTTATATTCTTGTACATAGGAGCAGTATTATAGTAGTTATATTCTTGTACATAGGAGCAGTATTATAGTAGTTATATTCTTGTACATAGGAGCAGTATTATAGTAGTTATATTCTTGTACATAGGAGGCAGTATTATAGTAGTTATATTCTTGTACATAGGAGCAGTATTATAGTAGTTGTATTCTTGTACATATGCATGTATTATAGTAGTTATATTCTTGTACATAGGAGGCAGTATTATAGTAGTTGTATTCTTGTACATAGGAGCAGTATTATAGTAGTTATATTCTTGTACATAGGAACAGGCATACCGAGGTGGACAACAGCCCAGAGACAAAACAGAATACTTTATTAAACAGTACATGACCAAAAATGACAGTAAGACCTGGACTAACAGTTAAGGGCACCGTGGCAGATGGAACACCCCTGGACCAAGTGCACGCATTTGACCTGGGAGTATAAGTGAGCCCTGTTCTTCACAATACCCCTGATGCTGAGGGTAGGCTTTTACAAGGGCTCACCAGGTCGCACCTCCGGGATGGTCCTGGTGCACTTGGCCACCTACCTGCAAGGGACAAAGGCTAATGCAAGCACCAGCGGCCCAGGTAAACACAGACAAAGTCTGGAATGGCAAATGAACTGGAACCCAAACATACTAGAACACAGGACACTGTTCAGACATAACTAAGAACACAAGAAGCGCTGACATGGAACTAGCAGATGTCTGAACCCCATGTGAACACTGCTACACAGCGGTCGCAGGAACAGCTGCAGACATAGGCTAGGCCAGGATACGGATACCGAACAAGCAGGACATAGAGAGAGTGTGGCAAAGCACAAACCCAAGAAGGCCAAGGTAACATAAAGCATGTTAACATCTGTCCCGGGAGACATCGATGTTTTACCAGACGACCACACAGAAAGGGCAGGTGGCATAGATCCTGGAGACAGCCTAGTCTTAGGCCCACAGCTCATAGGTATTATTAGCTGAGTACTGAGGGCGCCTGACCACGTGGTAAACCAAACTCAGACCAAGGAACATTAACCCCACATGAACCAGGACAAACAAGAACATAGAGCATCCATATACACGGGCCCATGTTCACACACCTAAGGCCACAGCCAGTATGCAGAGTGGCACCAGTGTCAGGAACTACGCAGTGATATGGACGCGGGGACACACAGTCACAGGCCACAGTTCACACACAGGAGGCCGCGAACTACACGTAGCCCAAGGCAACCAACCTACACAAGAGGAACCTGCAGCGAGTAGTCCACAGCGACTAAAGCGAGCACAGGGATCTGCACTGTGACACTGATGAAGGTTCTCCGAGCACCCACCCACCCCGGCAGTGGAGACCCTTGGCCTGCATACTCTGGCCTTGTCACAGAACAGATGAGGTTTTAGTAGACATAGAATTCTAGTTTTTTTAGCTAATATTTCTTTCTGCCATACATATGGAAAAGAGTAAAATTAAAAGATCAAAATTCTCTTCATATGGACAGTAGTGCTTTTCTCCAAGATAGATTCCAAGTGCCCCCCCCCCCACCCCCACCCCTCGCCCTTCTTGTAATTCCTTCTTACAGTCTAATAGGAGTTTTATTTGCATTCATGGCTCAGAACGGTGTGCAGCTTTCAGGACACCATCGCTCTGGACCAGTCTGGACCATGGGGTTGAGGAACAGCGCTGAGATTACTGGTGAAGAGGAGCTTAGACGTGTTCAGTACAAGGCGTCTTCCATAAACAGCGCAGTTATTCTGGAGTGTATAATAAGCAGATATGGCAGTGTTACCATAGTGAAATGAGCAGCATTCCCGTACTGCCGAGTGCTAATAAACCTCTACCTGAAGGCGGCTGTAATAATGTGTTGTCAGCGGCGTACGTAGGTGCTCCTGTCTTCTGACTCCCTCTGCCCTAAACTAATGGCTCATTAGCGGGTGTGGAGTTTAAAGGGGTTGTCTCATCTGAGACATTGGTGTTATATTGCCAGGATATGCCACTAATGTTAGATTAGGTGCAGGTCTCAACTCTGGGACATGCCCCTATCTCCAGAATGGGACCCCATGAAGTGAGACGAGAGCAGCCGCTCATACGCCTCCCCCCTACATTCACTTTTATGGGAGTTCAGAAAACAGCAGGGTGCTGGCTCGACTATTTTCAGCAGTGAATAGTGCGGTAACCGCGCTTGTGCGGTGTCCAGTCACTCCTACGGGACTTGAATGTCTTGATTTCCTTTGGGAAGCCAGTTAGAAGATGACCTTTGTGAGCCTTCAGCCTCCACTATGGAGAACTCACTGCATACCTATTCATACAGCTGTTTTCTAGCTCAATTGGAGCTCTTTGAACGTGTATGCAGTGAGCTCCCCCTAGTGGCAGCTTTAGGAAGCCTGCAATTTATCGTTCAGGTCTTTGACTTGCGCTAATTTCTTCATTTTATGCAGGAACCGATACTGGCCAGGCCGCTATATGTCCTGTAACTCATTTTATCCAGGGGATTCAAAAGAAGGTGCACTTACCCTTTAACTACTAGATGGATGATCATAGAGGATTGTTTCCTAATTCTTCCTAAATACAGACACTCACAGTCCATCCATACCACTCTGTGCTCCTCCAGATCTCATTCATCACCCCCATTTTGTGTCCTTCACCTTTTCAGTTTTCTGAAGGTTAACTCTAACTTGTCGTAACGTTTCTCATGCAATATAAAAGTTCTGGATTCAGGTGGTTGTCTTCTAAAGGTAGAAGGGATTTTATAGTCACTGTTTATATATACTGTGCAGAGTACCAGAAGTACTAATTCATAATGAAACCTTGCATGGAGACCTAACCTTTGGATGATGTCTCTTAGCCATTTACCACGCTATAAGCACCCATGACTGTCCATTGGTTTGGCCACAAATTATCATGGTCACATAGATAGAGCCCTCACATTTAGAGTAGTTTTAGGTAAGTTTCGACTAAGAGAGTTTGGCATAATTAAGCTGAACCAAAATCCAAAAAGTTTTGCCCAAGTTTGTTAGTTACGTTTAGAATACTTCTGAAATCCTTGTTTTTAGACCATTCAAAGCCGTCGTCACTCCCAACAGCTGCTGAAGTCTCTTGGTGGTGCCAAAGGTATTCTTGGTCTCTATCGAGTGCTGCAACCACTATTGCTCATTGGTGGTCTGAGCTCGCAGAGTCCATGTATTTGTGAGAAGATTACCCTTTGGTGGGACATCTCGTTGAGTCCTCATGCACATAAACATATGTGTTTTCTGGTCTGCAAACTGTTGATCTACAAAATTCGGATACCGTCCATGTGCATGCCACAATTTCATTACAGAAATGCCAAAAACGTACAAGAATAGGGTGTGTTGTATAGTTTGTGGAATGGCCATACGGATGCGAACAGCACACAGATGATCCGTATTTTTTGGGAAATGAACTGGTCCACCTGCTATCTTCAAAAAATGCCTTTAGAGACAACCATCCCTGCTTTGAGTGGGTTGTGTCATCAAAATTGGTCTAGCCATCAACATTGTGGTTGGGGCCATGCAGTGACCATTACAGAGCTCATAGAAGGGAGTACTGAGTAGAGACCCCCTCCATCCTTCTATCAGAGAAGGAGGTACTTTAGTGAGACAACCCCTTTAAAGGGATTTTCCAGGGTGAAAAAACTGGCAGCGGGCTCAGAAGTTAGACAAGATGAAAGAACCAATACTCTTCACACTGATCCCCCAACGCTTCTGTTCCGATACTTACCGGGTCCCTGCCGGTGTCTACTTCCTGGCCACAGCAGTGACCCACAGTGGTTGGCTGAGCAGGCAACAAGAAACCAGCAGGGAATCGGGCAGCATGGGCATGGTTGGTAGGTATTGGTTCTTTTATTTTGTTAACCCCCTTTTAGCTGAAAAATCCCTTTAAACAATGTAATTACAGAAAGTCAAACAGAAAGTCATGTTCCTTTAACTCCTACTCGCAGGAAGGCACAGAGAGATCTCACGATCGACTGACCAGAATTTTACTATGGCAGCACGGTATCTTGGTGTTGCCACATCTTCCCTGCTGTACACTGATCAGCATATCTTCTTTGTCATTTGCAGAATGGGTGTTTGTCTGCCTGGTCATCGTCGGCACGTTCCTCTTCTTCGCCATGGTGGGCATTTGTTGGTGCCAGTGCTGCCCCCACAGCTGTTGCTGTTACGTTCGCTGTCCTTGCTGCCCGGAAACCTGCTGCTGCCCAAGAGCCCGTGAGTATCACAACTGTCTCTGCTGTACATCCTCATATGAGTAAATGGAGAACTTTTAGGTAGACCTGCTAATGCCCAGAAGAATAACTGCCCCTGACCCCCTCATTATAATCCACCCTCTTTTTCATTAAAGCGTGTAATATATATTGCTTTAAACTAGGGCTGCACGAAATGGGAATTTTGTGCGATTGCGATTAGGGCCATAAAAATTGCGATAACGATATGCGATGCAATATTTTAAGGGAATTGTGCTAGAGGTCTATTTGCTTGGATTTTCCCATATGAGCCGCTGACGCCGCCACAGGAACCCCTGCCGTGACCCATCGCCCAGGTACCGTATTTTTTTGCTTTATAAGACGCACCTGATTATAAGACACCTAGGTTTTTGAGGAGGAAAATAAGAAAAAAAAAGATTGTGAAGCTTTTGGTGGATTTTGAACTAATGGTGGTCTGGGTATGACATTGTTATAGGGGATCTGTGGATGGCACTGTTATGGGGGACCTATGGATGATGCACTGTTATGGGGGATCTGTGGATGACACTGTTATGGGGGATCTGTGGATGACACTGTTATGGGGATCTGTGGTTGGCACTGTTATGGGGATCTTTGGATGGCACTGTTATGGGGGATCTGTGGATGGCACTGTTATAGGGGATCTGTGGATGACACTGTTATGGGGGATCTGTGGTTGGCACTGTTATGGGGATCTGTGGTTGGCACTGTTATGGGGATCTGTGGTTGGCACTGTTATGGGATCTGTGGATGGCACTGTTATTAGGATCTTTGGATGGCACTGTTATGGGGGATCTGTGGATGGCACTGTTATAGGGGATCTGTGGATGACACTGTTATGGGGGATCTGTGGATGGCTCTGTTATGGGGGATCTGTGGTTGGCACTGTTATGGGGGATCTGTGGTTGGCACTGTTATGGGGATCTGTGGTTGGCACTATTATGGGGATCTGTGGTTGGCACTGTTATGGGGGATCTGTGGATGGCACGGTTATGGGGGATCGGTGGATGGCTCTGTTATGGGGATCGGTGGATGGCTCTGTTATGGGGATCTGTGGATGGCACTGTTATGAGGGATTCTTGGATGGCACTGTTATGGGGGATCTGTGGATGACACTGTTATGGGGGATCTGTGGTTGGCACTGTTATGGGGATCTGTGGTTGGCACTGTTATGGGGATCTGTGGATGGCACTGTTATGGGGGATCTGTGGTTGGCACTGTTATTAGGATCTGTGGATGGCACTGTTATGGGGATATGTGGTTGGCACTGTTATGGGGGATCTGTGGATGGCACTGTTATGGGGGATCTGTGGATGACACACTGTTATGGGGATCTGTGGATGGCACTGTTATGGGGGATCTGTGGATGGCACTGTTATGGGGGATCTGTGGATGGCACTGTTATGGGGGATCTGTGGATGGCACTGTTATGGGGGGGAGCTGTGGATGATGCACTGTTATGGGGGATCTGTGGAGGACACTGTTATGGGGGATCTGTGGTTGGCACTGTTATGGGGGATCTGTGGATGACACACTGTTATGGGGATCTGTGGATGGCACTGTTATGGGGGACCTGTGGATGGCACTGTTATGGGGATCTGTGGATGGCACTGTTATGGGGGGGGGGAGCTGTGGATGATGCACTGTTATGGGGGATGTGTGCTATGACACATAGGGCCATAAGGGGGACCAGCATAAGATGCTATATGTGTGGATTACACACATATAGCATATTATGCTGGTCCCTCTCATGGCCCTATGTGTCACAGCATTACTTTATTAATGTCCCCTCATGTGTCCTAAACCACACACATACCTGTCTTTGTATGCAAAGTCTTTCTTTACTGCTGAAACAATCGCTCTCCTATTGATATAATCGCCAGCCTCTGTAGTCACGATGAATGCACTGCAGCGAGCGGGCCGGCGCATGACTTCAGTCACTCAGTCAGTCACGCTCCTCCCACTTCATTAATGAAGCAGCAGCGCGACTGACTGAGTGACTGAAGTCATGCGCCGGCCCGCTCGCTGCAGTGCATTCATCGTGACTACAGAGGCTGGCGATTATATCAATAGGAGAGCGATTGTTTCAGTAGTAAAGAAAGACTTTGCATACAAAGACAGTTATGTGCGCGAGGCCCGCCGCGACTTTCCCCCAGCCGCTCCCTGCACTGTAACTGATGTATCGCTGGCCGCGCTGTGCAGCATAGCGGCCGGCGATACATCTGTGTCAGCCACGTAAAAAGTCAACCATCGCTTTATGAGACGCACAGTGTGTCTTATAAAGCAAAAAATAATCGCAGCATTTTTGGGTCGGCCAAATCGCCATATCGCATTCAGCGATTATCGCGATACGATTGCTTTGGCGATATATCGTGCAGGCCTTCTTTAAACCTATATGCATTTAAAGTCTTTGGACAGTTTTGAGATGAGTAAATAAAGTTGCCCTGTTTCAGTTTGCAGTCTTCATACTTGCATTTATATTCAGACCTCCTGATATTCAGTTCGCAGCCTGCTTCTAGTTTCAGACGTTTCTCATGTGGTTGTGTCCCTCCCAGTAATACATTCTGGATCTGTGTGTCCAGGATGCTGCTGCCTTCCCCTCCCTACCGACAGCCTGTCTGATCTGCCCTCCCCTCTCTCCACACTCTGATCTGTGATATGCAACCTCCTCCCCCTCCCTGCTGCTGTCTCTAACACTGAGAGAAGTGAGAGTAGACAGATAGGTGAATGACTTAAGCACACTATACAGAGGCAAAATGGCAGGAAATTTTAATGAAGGAAGTTTAGAAAGTTGCGTAATTTTGCATATAGGAAACAAATGAACAATTAAAAAAAAAACTTTGCCTTTTAATATAGTCCATTCAATATGAGTCCCCCCCCCAGCTGATTTTGCCTGCAGCTAACACTGGGGGAGCTTACTGTATGCTGCTTATACATTGGCTTCAGTAATAAAACAGTACTAAGCTCCTCCTGAAGGTAAATGATACAGTTCTGTCTGCCTTCAGCCACCACTAGAGGGAGCTCAGGAGCTTACTGCATATTGTTTATACACTGTCCTCAGGGATAAAACAGTAGTAAGCTCCCCCTGGTGGTAAATGATAAAATTCTGTCTGTCTGCAGCCACCAGAGGGAGCTCAAGAGCTAACTGCATACTGGCTATAAACTGCACTTAACCTTTGTAAAAATTGTTTTTCCGGAGTGTTTTGTGCCACCCTATTTTATTCTTTCTCTTCTGCAGTATATGAAGCGGGCAAGGCTGCAAAGATTGGCTATCCTCCCAACGTTCCCACCGCCTGCCCTCCATATTACATCTCCACAGTTCCTGTTGCTCCAGTCCCGGCACCGATGCTCATGGAAAAACAGCACGTTCCGCCGCTAGTGCAGAGCGACTCGTTAGGAGGACAAAATGGTAAATCCAACATCTCTCATGAAGTGAGGAGGTGGATAGGGACAAGCGGAAGTTCACATACTGAGGGGTATGTAGTAGAAAGGATAGCATTCCCCAGCTGCACAGAGTATTTCAGGAGTTCACCTACCGAGGGTTATATCATAGAGGGACCACGTTCACCAGAAGAGAGGATTGTGCTGATCTTGTAGGTGGTAGGTTTAATGAGGGGAGGACTGTGTGTGAGAGGGGCAGTGTCATCATCTGAGATGGAGACAAGTGGAAGGTCACTGCAGCAGCACAGAGTATTACAGCAGAGCAGTGACCTGTCCACCTATAAAGTCAGAGACTTTTCCTACAGTAACATAATGTGTCTGTGTTTTCATCAGTACGTAAAGGCTACCGCATCCAGGCGGACAAGGAGCGCGACTCGATGAAGGTTCTGTACTACGTGGAGAAGGAGCTGGCTCAGTTTGATCCGGCGCGCCGGATGCGAGAACGATGTAAGTGCTCCATGCAGAACGTCTCCTCTTCTAACTCCTTCTCAAGAGCCGGGGATTTAATCTAAGATTTCAGAATCTGTTCAATTGAGTCATTTTTCTGTGAACTTGGCGGCCACCTACACAGTGAGTCACCAGTTACGAGCTGTCACTTCCAGCCTCGCATTGTCCCAGCGCAGAAATATATTATATTCTGTTCAGCCGAGAGGAACGTAGACACAGGCGCATTAGCGGGATCTCAGGATTAGCTTTTCTCTGGGCTGATACATGGCTGTGTACTTGTGTCTAGTTATAGGATAAGGCCCTGTTCACATTGGCGCTGGGTTCTGTCCCACCAGAGGATAGATTACCAGAACAAATGGAAATATGAGGGACTCCATTACAGGTAAATAGGGTCATTCAGGAGCCTACACTAATGCAGACCTCAGACCAGACCCCCTAAATGCAAACCACAGACCCCAGAATAAATACAGACCAAGACCCACTAAGTTCAGATCCCAGACTAGACTCCGATGTAATACAGACCCTAGACCAGATCCCCTAAAACAGACCCCAGGCAAAGCCCCCTCAATAGTGGATTCCAAACCACATCCCCTAAATACAGACCCCAGACCAGACCCCTAAGTGCAAATCCACTAAATAAATATAGATGCTTGGCCAGACCCTCTAAATACAGACCCCAGACCAGAATTCATAATATAGACAGACCCCATAACCCCTAAATGCAAACCCCAGACAAGACCCCTGATTAATTATATATCCCAGACCCCCTAAGTACAGACCCCAGGCAGGAATACCTAAATACAGATCTCAGGCAAAGCTTCCTAAATAGAAAATTCCAGACCAGAACACATAATAAAACACAGACCTCGGAGTAGGCCACCCAAATGCAAACCCTAGACAAGACCCATAATTATACAGACCCCAGACCAGACCCTCTAAATGGAGATCCTAGACAAGACCCCTAACTAAGTATAGATCCCAGACCAGACTCCTAATCGATAGAGATACTAGGTCAGATCATCTAAGTATAGACCCCAGGCAAAAGCCACTAACTGTCAGACCCCAGACCACATCCCCTAAATACAGACCCTAGACCAGAACACTAAATAAATACAGACCCCAGACCAGAGTCCAGACCCCTAAATACAGACCCAGACCACCTAAGTACAGATCCAAACTCCTAAATACACACCGCAGACCAAACTCCTAAATACAGACCTAGACCCCTAAGTAGAGATCTCAAACCAGGCTCTTATATAATACAAACCTCAGACCTGATCTCCTAAATATACAGGGTGGGCCATTTATATGGATACACCTTAATAAAATGGGAATGGTTGGTGATATTAACTTCCTGTTTGTGGCACATTAGTATATGTGAGGGGGGAAACTTTTCAAGATGGGTGGTGACCATGGCGGCCATTTTGAATCCAACTTTTGTTTTTTCAATAGGAAGAGGGTCATGTGACACTTTAAACTTATTGGGAGTTTTACAAGAAAAACAATGCAACCCTCTTCTCCCACTCTTCACACACTGATAGCAACACCGCAGGAGAAAAGCTACCACAGGCTTCCAGTATCCGTAGTTTCAGGTGCTGCACATCTCGTATCTTCACAGCATATGGAAGCCTGTGCTAGCATTTCTCCTGCGGTGTTGCTATCAGTGTGTGAAGAGTGGGAGAAGAGGGTTGCATTGACAATCCAACACAATGGCCAGCACATTGAACACATTTTATAAGTGGTCAGAAACTTGTAAATAACTCATGAAAGAATAAAGTTACGTTAAAACCAAGCACACCATTGTTTTTCTTGTGAAATTCCCAATAAGTTTGATGTGTCACATGACCCTCTTCCTATCGAAAAAACAAAAGTTGGATTCAAAATGGCCGACTTCAAAATGGCCACCATGGTCACCACCCATCTTGAAAAGCTTCCCCCCTCACATATACTAATGTGCCACAAACAGGAAGTTAATTTCACCAACCATTCCCATTTTATTAAGGTGTATCCATATAAATGGCCCACCCTGTAGATCCCAGACAAAGCCTCCTAAATAATAGCTCCACACCAGATCCCTAAGATAATGCAGTCCCCACAGAAGATCCCTAAATAAATTTAGACCCGGACATGTGAACAAACACAGACCACGCAGATACTCAGCCCCTTCTTTTAGCAGTGACTGGGTTTGGCCCCATACATTATGGTAGAGATGTCCCTACTATCGGGCCATACACAGAAATCGTGTGCCCCACCGAGACCTCTGACCAATATACAGCTTTTTGTAATGCCTGTTCCATAGCAGATCTATGTAGAGTTTGGAGCCCCATTGGGGTAGCCGGTGGAGAGACATTGTTACATCTGCCCCACAGAGCTCCACATTCCCGACACACATTAATGCTGTCTGCTTGCAGCCACCACTAGGGGGCGCTCGCTGTATGTGAATTTTATAGATGGAGAGGTTTATGAAACTGTCGGAAAGAAAAACGGTTGTCTACAGCAGCCAATCACGGCACATCTTTTATTTTAATCTTCTGCTCTTTGAAAATGAAAGATGTGCTGTGATTGGTTGTGTTGGGCAGCAGTTTTTCTAATAGACAGTTTTCATAAATTTCCCCATAGAACTCAATGGGAGTTTTAAAAATCTATATGCAGGGAGCCCCACCTAGTGGTGATTGCAGGAAAAAACTTTGTCCTATGTCCTGCCTCTGTGGTAGGTTCTTTCGTACTATTATCTGCTTCTGGGAAAGTTGGGTGACAATCTATGGCCACTACTGCAACCCCCACCCAGCTTTTCCTGACTCCTAAATGGTACATCTGCTTTTAGTGGGGATTTTTATATTTTATTTTTTTATAAGGCTTCTTAAATTTCTGCTCATTGATCTTGTTATCACTTTCCATATTTTCACGTCTTCTTCAGACAGCCATACAATCTCAGAGTTAAGCTCCCTGCACGAAGACAACACTCAATTAAACCGCTCCTATCGGCAAGTCCGCAGAAAGCCGCTACCTGCCAGCTGCACCATTGATGGAGATAAGGAATACTGGTCAGGGGTGGTCGGGGCCACAGCCAGAGCCTCAACATGTCCCAAATTCCGAGATGACTTCAGGAGTAGGTAAGTTATTTCTTAGGCAGATACCAACATATTAACCCCTCAGAGATACAGAATGTAACTCAGGATCAGTATAGGATAAGTAATGTACGTACACAGTGGCTGCCCCAGCAGAATAGTGAGTGCAGCTCTGGAGTATAATACAGAATGTAACTCAGGATCAGTATAGGATAAGTAATGTAATGTACACAGTGACTGCACCAGCAGAATAGTGAGTGCAGCTCTGGAGTATAATACAGGATGTAACTCAGGATCAGTACAGGATAAGTAATGTACGTACACAGTGGCTGCCCCAGCAGAATAGTGAGTGCAGCTCTGGAGTATAATACAGAATGTAACTCAGGATCAGTATAGGATAAGTAATGTAATGTACACAGTGACTGCACCAGCAGAATAGTGAGTGCAGCTCTGGAGTATAATACAGGATGTAACTCAGGATCAGTACAGGATAAGTAATGTATGTACACAGTGACTGCACCAGCAGAATAGTGAGTGCAGCTCTGGAGTATAATACAGGATGTAACTCAGGATCAGTACAGGATAAGTAATGTATGTACACAGTGACTGCACCAGCAGAATAGTGAGTGCAGCTCTGGAGTATAATACAGGATGTAACTCAGGTTCAGTACAGGATAAGTAATGTATGTACACAGTGACTGCACCAGCAGAATAGTGAGTGCAGCTCTGGAGTATAATACAGGATGTAACTCAGGATCAGTACAGGATAAGTAATGTATGTACACAGTGACTGCACCAGCAGAACAGTGAGTGCAGCTCTGGAGTATAATACAGGATGTAACTCAGGATCAGTACAGGATAAGTAATGTATGTACACAGTGACTGCACCAGCAGAATAGTGAGTGCAGCTCTGGAGTATAATACAGGATGTAACTCAGGATCAGTACAGGATAAGTAATGTATGTACACATTGACTGCACCAGCAGAATAGTGAGTGCAGCTCTGGAGTATAATACAGGATGTAACTCAGGATCAGTACAGGATAAGCAATGTATGTACATAGTGACTGCACCAGCAGAATAGTGAGTGCAGCTCTGGAGTATAATACAGGATGTAACTCAGGATCAGTACAGGATAAGCAATGTATGTACACAGTGACTGCACCAGCAGAATAGTGAGTGCAGCTCTGGAGTATAATACAGGATGTAACTCAGGATCAGTACAGGATAAGTAATGTATGTGCACAGTGACTGCACCAGCAGAATAGTGAGTGCAGCTCTGGAGTATAATACAGGATGTAACTCAGGATCAGTACAGGATAAGTAATGTATGTACACAGTGACTGCACCAGCAGAATAGTGAGTGCAGCTCTGGAGTATAATACAGGATGTAACTCAGGATCAGTACAGGATAAGTAATGTATGTACACAGTGACTGCACCAGCAGAATAGTGAGTGCAGCTCTGGAGTATAATACAGGATGTAACTCAGGATCAGTACAGGATAAGTAATGTATGTACACAGTGACTCCACCAGCAGAATAGTGAGTGCAGCTCTGGAGTATAATACAGGATGTAACTCAGGATCAGTACAGGATAAGTAATGTATGTACACAGTGACTGCGCCAGCAGAATAGTGAGTGCAGCTCTGGAGTATAATACAGGATGTAACTCAGAATCAGTACAGGATAAGCAATGTATGTACACAGTGACTGCACCAGCAGAATAGTGAGTGCAGCTCTGGAGTATAATACAGGATGTAACTCAGGATCAGTACAGGATAAGTAATGTATGTACACAGTGACTGCACCAGCAGAATAGTGAGTGAAGCTCTGGAGTATAATACAGGATGTAACTCAGGATCAGTACAGGATAAGTAATGTATGTACACAGTTTCTCCAGCAGCAGAATAGTGAGTGCAGCCCTGGAATGTAATACAGGATGTAACTCAGGATCATTACAGGATAAGTAATGTATGTACACAGTAACTGCACCAGCAGAATAGTGAGTGCAGCTCTGGAGTATAATATAGGATGTAACTCAGGATCAGTACAGGATAAATAATAAACGTGCACAATGGGGATCATTTAGTAAAGACTGCACACACCAGTCTTGGTAAAAATCGTGTTGACATAAAATGTGAACAGTTTATTAGGAAGCAAAGAACTTTTAATAGATTTGTAGCATTGTGAGTCCTGTGCTCCAAAAACTGAAACCTGTGCCGACTAGGGGCTGGTGTACATTTCACTTAGAATTTCTGCCAGTTTTCCGGTGTAAAGTCTGGTGAATGTTTTGTGCCATTGTGGCCGTACCCCTTCAGCTAAGCTCTGCCTACTTTTAAATAAAGCAATGAGAGCAGTATCAAAAATCAAAAACTTAGACTTTTGTATACTAATAAACTAGCATGGTGGTTTAGTGAATGACCCACAGTGACTCAACTTTTTATGTTGATCCTCTCTGTATATTAACGTATTTAATTATATGTATAAAAATATTCATTAAGTCAAGAAAAAATTTCCCATTCTATACATGTAACTCCATTCAAATTTTTGCTTACTTTCACAGTCTTCAAAGACCAACATCAGAGGTCTTAGAAAGGAAAGCGTTCCCAATGGCAGTCCAAGCCACCTCTACGGACGAATTAGCTGTATTTGCAGACTCATATAAACAGAGGTCCCGTCGGACTGACAGCCGAGGTCCTGGGACTGGGCCAAGGTTTGAGAGGTCTGAGTTGAGAGGAAGAACTCTATATCAGGATAGCTCAACCGATGACTACTATGGAAAGAGAAACCACGGCAGGGAACTGTTTTCAGACAACGAAAGAGGCTGGTCGTTCAGTCCGTCTCGGATACGAGCCCCAGAGGACAAGCTTCTGCCCAAAAGGATATCCCGAATGGGACAGAGTTACGACGATGCATACCTTAGCAGTATTCTTGAAAGGAAATCAAGGGGTATTGAGGAAACCAGCATAACCCCATCCAAACTGAGCTTGCGGCAAAATTCAAGTCGCAGCTATGGTCGATCTCCAACGTTCAAGACAGGAGACAGCAAAGATCACAAAGTTGAGGAAGAAGATTCACTTCCTCCGTACAGCGAGAGAGAGCTTGCCAGGGCTCTCCCGTTTCGCTCAAGAGAACACTCCTATCTCAGCGCCTCAGACAAGAGGAAGAAAAAGGACCATCAACCAAGTAAAACAGTGAGAAAAGCCTTCTTTTTTTACATGAATGGGTCACAGGCCAAATGGGGTTGGCGGGCTTTGTCAAAAATTTAAAGTGGGTAGAATGCGTGTGTGAGGACACTATTATACGATGTTGGTGGACCATTAACATGATACTAATTGAGAAACGCATGCTGTAGAAAGGCAGCTCCTGTTTGGTCACATTTCGAAACAGGGACTTTTTTGGTCCTCTTTTTCGGGTTTGTCAAAATAATCAAAAATAACACAAGAAAAACTTGGGCTGTTTGGACAATTCTCCAAGCTATGGACAATGGGTGGTCAATTATGTCTTTTTTATATATCTATTCTGTATATTCGGCTCCAGATGTAACTTGTCTTGTGCAGGCATGGTTGAAATCGGGATAAATGTTGAGTTGAAAATCTTTGTAAACAAATAAAAAAAAAATTGCAATGTGGGCGTGCGGGTGGTTCCACCCTTTTAGATTTCTGTGGTTATTCTATTGCTGTTATGGAACATAAGGACGAACTGTTGTAGAAACAAAAACAAAAAAAGTCAAAAAGTGAATACCGCATTGTCTGTGCAGTTTCGAAAAGCTGCTCCAAAAAAGACTTTTAAATTCAGCTGACCAGAAATCTATTTTTTTGCCACAGTAAAAAACAAAAACATTCTAGACTTGTACAGATATGAAAAATGTTTGTGTTGCTGCTGCTAATTATTTTTGTTCCTAAATTAATTTACATGAATCTGTAAATGTGGCAGCTTTTTTATTAAATGTATAAAACTTTTTGACATGTATTAAATTGAAACGAAAAAAAAAGTAAAAATCAAAAACAGATGGGTGGTTTCCTTTATTCTTTAATAATTATCTTCTCTCTCCTTGTAGTTGTGTTTTTTTATGAGAAGTTTGAGGGAAACATCCAATGAGGAACAGAAATAAAAATTTAAATATATCTATATATATATAATCCAAAAATTATCATCCATTTGATATATGACATTCCACTTCATATGTCACCATGCCCCCCCCCCCACCCCCCACCTATGCATGTCATGAATCTTGTGTTTGACATCTGTCCAGTCTAAGAACAGCCCTGTGTTACCTGTTTGTTTTTGTGACGGTCTCATTTGGGTGGCTAGGTTTATAATCGTAATTTAGGATATCCTATTTAGAAATTTAGCAAATAAAAAAAAAAAAAATGGGTCCATCAATTGGGGGTGCCAAGTTTTTTTCCCCAAAGACAGGGAGAGGTTAATCATTTTGTTCTCCATTTTGTCATGTTCATATCTTACTGTTTATTATTTTTCACAGGGTGATTTTCCAAACAGGATGTCCCTCGTTGTCTGACACCGTGAAAGACTTAAGGAAGATTCTCTTTGGAGGAGGTACTGAGGCAGTCCTGGTTACAAGAGGCAGAGCCATTAGCCACTGTGCTCCAAGGAACCCGTTCTTGACGTGGAAGATCTTTTAAGTAGCTAGTAGACCATATGCATTGGGCCTTAAATTGGAAGCAATGGTCTCCTACTGGGTATACAACCCAACCAGTAATGGACCTCAAAAATAAAACAAAATAAAATAAAAATGTGGATTATAGCGGGGCATCACAACTTGCCACAATTTTAGATTGTGTTAGGACTAGCCTTAGTATACTTTATCTTACTCCTGTTTAAAAACAAAAACTTAACAGGGGTGGAAATTGCCTCCATTCTCCAACATTCCTTATGTCTCACACTCAAACAGTGTTATTTTTGTACCATCCAACCTATTTGTGCCTCTCATTCACAGTGTCCAAGGAAAGGACGAGTGATGTCTTTGTGAAAAGTGGGCGGAATTCACAGACACAAGTGAACATTTTTACAAAATTAAGGGAAAAAAAACAAAAAAAAATTCTGAAATGTTTAATTAGAATTATATTTACAAAATTAGTTTCATTTAAATTTAGAATTTTACAGACTGTGCCTGGAAAGTGTCTTGATTTGCACCAGAATTTCTGGCAGACACTTTATGTGCCGACATTTTAGAAACTTTTTAGACTAGTCCTATTTTGAGCTTTGTTTTGTCTTAGTCTTCGACAGATTTTGGCACATTTTGTGGACAAAAACAGTATAAATCCCTATGGTGCATTGTGTGTTAAATAGAAATTTTTGTGGTGCATTGTGGCATTTTAGACACATTTAACACTCCAAATACGTACTAGTCTTAAATTGGCCACTAAATAAAAATGGAGCAAGCACAATATTCTGGCGCAAAAATAAACAAATTTTATTATATCGTCCCCTATGTCTTAAAATTATTTAAATCCATTATGAAATATTGTAATGAATTGCCTAGATATACAAAGAAAAACATTTAATAATGCATTTTCAAATTAGGCCTGTTTCACACTTGAGTTGTGGTTTTCCGGTTTTGATGTCAAGCAGAGGATCTCAAAACTGGGCTAAAACGGATCAGTTTTGTCCCCATCCATTGTCAGTAGGGACAAAACTGATCAGGATGCATTCCATTCCATTTTTTGACCAGCTGCAGTTTTGTGTTTGGTCTGCGAGATGGAACACACCAGATCCGGCATAAAAATCAATGTAACTCAAGGGTGCCTGGTTGTTTTATTTTTTTGTTACTTACAATGATTTTTATACCAGATCCGGTTTGTTCAGGTTAAATTTAATACGAACGGATCTGGCCGAAACAGATGCATCCGGATGTCTTAAATGGTACAAATCCGTTTAATTCCGGTTTTGAGAACCTCTGTCGGATCTGAAAACCGGGAAAGCCACAACACAGGTGTGAAACAGGCCTTAGAAATTGTATATCCATGTTGTAGAAATTTGTAAATCCAAATTGTAGCAATTTTTCAGAAATTTATAAATCCAAATTGTAGCAATTTCTCAGAAATTTGTAAATCCAAATTGTGGAAATATAATTCTCCGTTTTATATTTTATAGTTTCAAATCTTAACAGTGAAATAAAAAAGTGTTAAAATCTAAAAAAATTCAAATATTATTAATTTTATAATGTTGATGGCTCTCCAATACTCCTATGGTCCTGTCTGTGAATTCCGCTAAGAGTCCCCTTTGTTTACCTAGAGAAGGTGCTACTTACGTACCGTTTTTATTTCAGTTTACGTAATTTTTTTTCTCTGCTGCCATGTATCTGTTCTCATCCCCCTTGTATCAGTTTTTATTACCTTACATCACATTTACCTTTAATGCAAGAAATATTTTTGCGTTCTATAAGGAAGAACAATACATGTGAGTTTTTGTAACTATTTTTAGGAACACTACTCTTTCCGTTTTTGTAAAATCGATTGGATCTTGCCAACCGAGAGCAAATTCGCCGAAGGGGTGAATGTACTGTGAATGTATTGTGTTGCTTTTTGAGTTTTTTTTTTTAAATGATTTGTTTTAGTTTTTAGAAGTAATTATTTTATAGTAAAGTGTTATTGCATTAGTATCTTTATGATAATAGCTAAAAGTTTAGATTTTTTCAAAATCTTGTTGCATATGAGAAAAACTGTTGTTCTTTTGCCTTTGCCGTTTCTGTTCAAAAGATGTAACTTGCATGGACAAATGTAGCTCAGACATTTTACTTTTAGATTTATAATTCACATCATTACAAAGCATGACTATTCACTAGATTTTACTGCGGGCTGTTATCTCATAAGTCAATGAGAAAAAAAAATTGCAAAAACTTCTAAATCATTTTTCAAATATCATGTTATTTTGTAAATTGACACACAGGCCCCGATTTACTAATGTTTCTGTGTCAAAAATCAGTCTAAAAAGTGGCACAATTTGGCACATCTAGGGTTTCTACAATTTCTTCTGACATGCTTAACAAGGGGTTGGGGCTTAGCGGAAGGAGTTGGGCTTTGCCTGAAAGTGGGCAGTGCTACGGTGCACCATTTTGTGCCAAAATTGTACCAGAAAATCTGTCTCAAAGTAGTCAACCAATAGTTGACTGCACCATGTTTATCATCCTCCAGCCTGAGCCAATGTGATAAATCTGGTGCAGGTCTAGACACCCTGTCTAAGCTTAATAAATCTGGGCGGACCAGAGTCCTGTGGTGCACCATCTATGGAGATGCAAGTGGACCATTGTAAGATTTTTTTTCTATACAGTTCTATATGCCTCTGTATGAAATCTGAGTTTATTGGAATGTGCATGAGCCCTTAAAGGGGCTATCCCGTTCTTTAAAACTCATGGCCTATCCTTAGAAGAAGCCTTCAATATTGGATTGCCTCCCACCAGTATAAAAGCGGTGGCCCATTTTCTGTACAGACCATTATTTTTAAACAACTAGAAGCTCTTTGAAAGCAGTATTTGAGGTAAAAACTTGAAAAAAAAAAAACTTGTGTGAAGTCTTTGAAAGCTTTCCACATTTTTAAATACCCATTTCCCAAAAATATGTATTAAAGGGTTTGGAGGGTAATTTTTTTTTTTTTTTTTTTACAAAAGGCTCAGAATAGCTTAAAGGGGTTTTCCCATCTCAGAGATTGGGATCATATTGCTAGGATATGCCCCCTTTGTCTGATAGGTGCGGGTCCCACCTCTGGAACCTGCACCTACATTGAGAACTGAAGTTTTGGAGTGCGCACCGTGTATGCGCGGCTGCCCTCCATTCATTTCTATGGGGCCGCCGAAAATAGCCAAGCACTGGCTCGACTATTTCCGTGGGTCCATAGAAATGAATGGGAGCGGTGCGCTCTTATTCACTACTATGGGAAGAACGCTTGGTGGTGGCCGCAGCCCTTAAAACCTGGGGTCCTCCGGCCACCACCTTCCCCGCTCCGTTCTATATGCCCCCATTGTCTCAGATAGGAAAACCCCTTTGAAGGAATAATGCTTCCTGCATCCCCCGCCTGTGTCTCCTTCTCGGTCACTCTCAACACATAGGGAATGTGCGCTGACGGGCAGAGCAGAGGCGGGTTTCCACCGTGGCCAGTGATTGGTTGAGCAGGCATTTTCTTTGTGTTCAGAGGGACCACAGCGGACAGACTGTCGGGGACCCAGAAAATGTCAGAACATGATTGGTAAAGGAACAGTGAGACAACCCTTTGCTTCGAGGAGCTAAAACACTGGAATCTGAAAAGAAAAAAGAGTGATTAAAAAAATATAAAATAATTTTTTAAAAATGCATTTATGAGAATATGCCACGCAGTAAAAATCTAGATGAATCAGCTGATGTAGCATCCAATTTACTGTTATCATGATGCTTATAATAATTGCCTGTTGTTACATTGTTGGCCAACACTAGAGTAATATAGAATAATAGTTTTTTATGATTTTGTTCTAGAAAATAGTGTTACTTAAAGGGGTTTTCCGGGAATTAAATACTGATGACCTGTTCTCAAGATAGGTCATCAGTATCTGATCAAATCACAGAATTAAAGGTAGTAAAGGTATTGTATCATCTCATACATTGGGGGCGTATGGCTAGCATAGGCCCCCAATGTCTGATAGGTGCAGGTCCCACCGCTGGGACCAGCACCTATCTTTAAAAGTGAAGGAGGGCGCATGCGCGGCCGGCCTCCATTCATTTCTATGGGAGTGTCCTGAAAATAGCCGAGTGGCGTGCTCGACTATTTTCAGAAGTCCCAATGAAATGAATGGGAAGCGCATCGAGCAAGAGCGGCCTCCGCTCCATTCACTTCTGACGGAAATAGCTAAGCCGGTGCTCGGCTATTCTCTGCACTCCCATAGAAATGAATGGAGGGCGGCCGTGCATGCGCGGGGCTCCGTTTTAAAGATAGGCGCTGGTCCCAGAGGTGGGACCCACACCTGACAGACATTCGGGGGCATATCTTAGCGATATGTCCCCAATGTATGTCATAATAGAGTGAGTTTTCCTTAATATCTGATCTTTCGGCACACCCGCTGATCAGCTGTGTGAAGGAGCTGCCGCAATCGGGGTTCGGATCGATACTGATCAGATACTGATTGACTTATCCTGAGGATGGGTCTTCAGTATGTAATTCCTAAACAACCCCTTACATTTTTTTTTATTACATTTTTTCAATCACATTTTTTCTTTATATTAGAAGTATGAAGAGAACGATTCACTCAGACTTAAAACTTAATTAGAAATGGATCTTGATTGTACCAACCACCGCACGGTAGAATTGTTTTGTTTTCAAAAATCCCACTGATCATGACCTTATGTGCATCAGCTATAATTTGATTCTCAGCTACGACCGGCTGTTTTCTTTTCAGCCACTTGCTCCAAAGACGGACACTATATGTCTATATCAGATTCAAAATATTTTTGTATTGGTCAGTGGTGCTGACATTACCTTCAGCACTGCATGATGGGACATGCCCTTACATTGTTACATGGGGTAAGTACTATAAACCGAGAGCGTACAAGGTCGGCCCTTGCTTGATCTTAATGTATATACAGCTTCTTTGAATTTCTGGAAGGGCTTGTAAACTACTGTGAACAGAATATTCTGCTGCCTTTCAAATGATTCGTTGTCTCTTATGATTTTGTTATTAAAAAAAAATTGTGATATAAATATGGTTGTATCTTTCTTATCAGCCTAAGGTTTCATCAGTCCATGTCATAAAATTTGTTGCAGAAAATTTGGGCTCCAATGTTTTATTTTTACACTTTTACACATTACAATAGTAAAAATAATATTACAAAGCAGAAATTATTTTTTCATGAAAGTTTTTTTAGTTTTATAATAGAGCTTAAAGGGGTTGTCTACCTTTTATTGTGCTGTTTTTTTTTAGATCCCCCTTCCAGCGTGGCTGGTTCCACGATGGTGAGCATACTTACCTGATCCCTGCTGTTGTAATCCGCCTCCATTGCATTCCAGTGTGGTCCTATAGCTACCCGCGTCAACATCCTATGTGATGCTACTGCAACCGATGACCGTAGAGGTGACATGACCTGTGCCAAACAGGATGTTGACGTGGGTAGCTGCAGGACCAGTGGCACAAGAGAGGGAGCGATAGAGCCGAAACTCCACTGTTGGGATCAGGTAAGTATGCTCACCACACAACACAAAAAAGGTGAACAATCCCTTTAAAGGGGTTGTCCAGTTTCAGAGCAGAACCCAGACATATACCCTTCTTCCACCACTCAGTCCCCATGACATGAGCATTGGAGCATTTCATGCTCTGATGCTATCCCTTGCCATGCGCTGTATCGGGCAAGGGCTTTTCTTTACATTTTTACACTGCTAGGTGGAGGCTTCTCCCTAGCATTGTTCCTGACGATGTCACCGGCACTAATAAGTGGGTTTTAGTGCTGCCTTAGCCGTTTTACAGGCTAGGGCAGCGCTAAAGCCACCCATTAGTGGTGGTGATGTCATCAGGCTCACTGCTAGGTGGAAGCCTTTCCCTAACTTACCCATGGAGAGCCCGGTACATCACCGGATCTCCAGAAAAAGCTTTTGCCCTACGTGATTGCTCCGATGCTCATATCATAGGGGCTTAGTGGGGGATAAAGGAGATATAACCCCTTTAACTGATAGATTTTGTTGTAGAAATACATACAAATACATTACGATCCTCTACTTTTGGTGCTAGTATTAGCGCAGAAGAAATATAATCCTCTGGAAAAGAAAGAAATGTAATAGGCCAACTCATTCTCTAGAGCCAAACCTTATACGGGTATGGTGGGGTCTATAACTGACCTATATTTTCACCACTCTTCCATAAATCCGATCATTGAGAGGCACTGGGACAGTAACAGACTGAATATCTGCTGAAAGGGTCAAGTGATACCCAATAGGAATATAATATGGTGAATTATGTCAAGTAAAATTCAGAACCAGGTAGAATACAGGCAAATCCAAGGCAAACACTTAATAAAATGCAGAGCACTGGCAGAGGCACAAGCTTCAGGAACCCAGACATGCAGATTACAGGAACCCATTCACACATAGCAAATACTTAGTGCAGTAACAGAACAACGCTGACTTCAGAATCCTATTCAGATATATAGTGAATACATATGCAGTGACTAAGCAAGACTGACTTCAGGAACCCATTCAGACACAGTGATCAAGACGTCTAGGTGTAAGGACACAAACAACGCTCATACTGTCACAACAGGACTCCGTGGTACAGGACTATAGCAGAAAACATACGATCCATGACAAGGTCAACAGAGTACATAGAATGTTTAGAACAGACAGAGGGTAATGGCATTCAACACTAGGTCAGAATACAGACACAGAATGATCCAGAAACAAGCTTCACCTATGTACAAGAATATAACTACTATAATACTGCTCCTATGTACAAGAATATAACTACTATAATACTGCTCCTATATGCAAGAATATAACTACTAGAATACTGCTCCTATGTACAAGAATATAACTACTATAATACTGCTCCTATGTACAAGAATATAACTACTATAATACTGCCTCCTATGTACAAGAATATAACTACTATAATACTGCTCCTATGTGCAAGAATATAACTACTATAATACTGCTCCTATGTACAAGAATATAACTACTATAATACTGTTGCTATGTACAAGAATATAACTACTATAATACTGCCTCCTATGTACAAGAATATAACTACTATAATACTGCTCCTATGTACAAGTATATAACTACTATAATACTGCTCCTATGTACAAGAATATAACTACTATAATACTGCTCCTATGTACAAGAATATAACTACTATAATACTGCTCCTATGTACAAGAATATAACTACTATAATACTGCTCCTATGTACAAGAATATAACCACTATAATACTGCCCCTATGTACAAGAATATAACTACTATAATACTGCCTCCTATGTACAAGAATATAACTACTATAATACTGCCTCCTCTGTACAAGAATATAACTACTATAATACTGCTCCTATGTACAAGAATATAACTACTATAATACTGCTCCTATGTACAAGAATATAACTACTATAATACTGCTCCTATGTACAAGAATATAACTAATATAATACTGCTCCTATGTACAAGAATATAACTACTATAATACTGCTCCTATGTACAAGAATATACCTACTATAATACTGCCTCCTATGTATAAGAATATAACTACTATAATACTGCTCCTATGTACAAGAATATAACTACTATAATACTGCTCCTATGTACAAGAATATAACTACTATAATACTGCTCCTATGTACAAGAATATAACTACTATAATACTGCTCCTATGTACAAGAATATAACTACTATAATACTGCTCCTATGTACAAGAATATAACTACTATAATACTGCTCCTATGCACAAGAATATAACTACTATAATACTGCTCCTATGTACAAGAATATAACTACTATAATACTGCTCCTATGTACAAGAATATAACTACTATAATACTGCTCCTATGTACAAGAATATAACTACTATAATACTGCCTCCTATGTACAAGAATATAACTACTATAATACTGCTCCTATGTACAAGAATATAACTACAATAATACTGCTCCTATGCACAAGAATATAACTACTATAATACTGCTCCTATGTACAAGTATATAACTACTATAATACCGCTCCTATGTACAAGAGTGTAACTACTATAATACTGCTCCTATGTACAAGAATAAAACTACTATAATACTGCCTCCTATGTACAAGAATATAACTACTATAATACTGCCTCCTATGTATAAGAATATAACTACTATAATACTGCTCCTATGTACAAGAATATAACTACTATAATACTGCCTTCTATGTATAAGAATATAACTACTATAATACTGCTCCTATGTACAAGAATATAACTACTATAATACTGCTCCTATGTACAAGAATATAACTACTATAATAGTGTCTCCTATGTACAAGAATATAACTACTATAATACTGCTCCTATGTACAGGAATATAACTACTATAATACTGCCTCCTATGTACAAGAATATAACTACTATAATACTGCTCCTATGTACAAGAATATAACTACTATAATACTGCCTCCTATGTACAAGAATATAACTACTATAATACTGCCTCCTATGTACAAGTATATAACTACTATAATACTGCTCCTATGTACAGGAATATAACTACTATAATACTTCTCCTCTGTACAAGAATATAACTACTATAATACTGCCCCCTATGTACAAGTATATAACTACTATAATACTGCTCCTATGTACAGGAATATAACTACTATAATACTTCTCCTCTGTACAAGTATATACAGGGGTCAAGTCCTGGGAAAAAAAGTGTGGGAACTCACCCAAGATCCACTGCAACCCCCCCCCCCCCCCCTCCAAAAAATAAAAAAGCACAGAAAATCTAGCATGCTGTAATTTGTGTCGCTGCGGACTAAAAAATAAATTAAAAAAATAGCACTTTTAGAAAAGTTTGTCCTGGGATTCGATCTCATGACCTCTACACAGCAGAAGCAAGGCATATGCCCTCACAGCTATGAAAGCTGTCTAGCTTGCTACTTAAAAAAAATATATATAAGACTTCTACTGTAGGTAACTTTGCCCACTGTGTATGGATGTAGCAGAGCTGGGTGTGTTGGGGCAGCTGTCATGTGTATGGTTGTACACTAGGTATCAGTACACAAGGTATCAGTAGAAGTATCAGAAAAAGAAAAAAAAACACTTTTAGTTTGTCCTGGGATTCGAACTCATGACCTCTACACATTACAGGCAAGGCATTTACCCTCACAGCCATAAAAGCTGTTGAGGTAGTTGCTTAAAAAAAAAAAAACTAAGACTTCTACTTATACCTAGTGTACTGATACCTAGTGTACAACCATACACATGACAGCTGCCCCAACACACCCAGTCCTGCTACATCCATACACAGTGGGCAGCTGTCATGTGTATGGTTGTACACTTGGTATCAGTAAACTAGGTATCAGTAGAAGTCTTATAAAAAAAAAAAAACACTTTTAGAAAAGTTTGTCCTGGGATTTGAACTCATGACCTCTACACATTACAGGCAAGGCATTTACCCTCACAGCCATAAAAGCTGTTAAGGTAGTTGCTTAAAAAAAAAAAACTAAGACTTCTACTTATACCTAGTGTACTGATACCTAGTGTACAACCATACACATGACAGCTGCCCCAACACACCCAGCCCTGCTACATCCATACACAGTGGGCAGCTGTCATGTGTATGGTTGTACACTTGGTATCAGTAAACTAGGTATCAGTAGAAGTCTTATAAAAAAAAAAAAACACTTTTAGTAAAGTTTGTCCTGGGATTCGAACTCATGACCTCTACACATCAGAGGCAAGGCATTTACCCTCACAGCCATAAAAGCTGTCATGGTAGCTGTTTAAAAAAAAAAAAAATAAGACTTCTACTTATACCTAGTGTACTGATACCTAGTGTACAACCATACACATGACAGCTGCCCCAACACACCCAGCTCTGCTACATCCATACACAGTGGGCAGCTGTCATGTGTATGGTTGTACACTAGATATCAGTACACTAGGTATAATTAGAAGTCTTATATTTTTTTTTTTTTTTTTTTTTTTTTAAGCATTTACCTAGACGGCTTTCATGGCTGTGAGGGTAAATGCCTTCCTCTGATGTGTAGAGGTCGTGAGTTCGAATCCCAGGACAAACTTTTCTAAAAGACATTCTAAATGATCTCGTAGTGAAGGAGATGATGTCATTAGGGGGCGGGCGCCATGAGAGGAGTCGCAGGCAGCAGCACCGCACAGACAGCTTCCTCTCAACTGAAGCCGCCCCTCCTCCCTTAACCTGCCCTGCACAGTGCGCTCCGTCTCCCCCTGTGAATCTGATTCAGCCGTGTTCTCCTGGCTTGAGGCTGAAAGGGAACGGCGTTCCTGCCATGAAAAAAGTGCAGGAACGCCGTTCCCATGCGTTCCCCCTCCACTCGACCCCTGAGTATATAACTACTATAATACTGCCTCCTAGCTGTGAGGACATGTGTTAGTGCTCTCCTGATGACTGGAGAAAGCTCAGGGAGTGGCCAGCCCGGGCGGAGAACTTCCCTCAGCAAGCCCCAGGCTTCCAGGCCTACACTGGGAGAAAACTCCCAAACCATTTCTAAAGTGAATACTAATCCCAAAGTTTCCAGTCAGCAGCAGAAGGAAAAGAATGGAAGTCACGTTGTTGTCATGAAGAAAGAAGAAGAAAAGAAAGTGAGAGCAGTAAAGATTGCAGCAGTGTCCAGGCCCAGCCAGCAAGGTGCACAGGTGATGGAGAGCACAGAACATGCAGCAGGTGAGCAGCTCCCCCTGCTGCACACAGAGACAGACATCTCTGAAGAAACAAACATTGCGAGAGAACTTAAAACAACAAGTTGTGGTCTCCAGCATGGCCTGCCAAGATCTGCAGCAATGCCTCAAAGAGTTCTCAAACATCTCATGTCTGCAAACACTGCAAAGTGTTAACAAGCCTCAGCAGATGCAACTGCAGGTACAAGCAGCAAAAGCTGGAAAGGCAAAGCTGAAGGAGACCAGTGAATCCACACAGCCTGGAACCCTGCCCCAACCAGGACATCAGGTGAAGGAGACCATGCGAGCATCTAAGCTGCAGATGGCAGAGGAGATCCCGGCACTGGTAAGTAGAATGGGGGAGTTAAAGCACCACAAACAACTGCTGCAGATGCAGATAGACTGTGTATATAACCTTAAAACCGCGCACCCTGATAGTAACACCTTGTACGATACCAAGCTGCACTCACTGAGCATAGAGCTGGCGGAGGTGGTGAAGGAGATGGACTGTGTCCTGGAGAGGATGGGGCCCCTGGCCGAGTCCCACAGAAACCAGGAACGTTTCTCACAACAAAGACTCTGGATCCCGCTCCTCTAGAGCACAATCAGGGTCTGTGTCCCCAGATGACCCCCAACGTGTGACACAACCAATACTAAAGCCTGCAAGTTTCTCTTCAGAAGGGAGGTGGGCAAGGGCAGCCGCAAACACCTTCAACTGTCCCTGAGCAACATCATGGAGCTGTGGCATCATAAGTCCCAGCAGAGACAGTCCAACAGCAGGACAGTGGACATTCATCCATGGGTCAGGATGATGCAGAGACGCAGGAGAGCTCTGTTAGGTTCTGGGCAAACTTTGCCAGGTTTAGGGACACAGAGGGATGGAATAAATTAATTTTCATTCCAATATCCAAGCTAAATTGGGACATTTATCCATGGGTCAGGATGATGCAGAGACGCAGGAGAGCTCTGTTACTGGGGCACAGACCGAGGACAGTTATAATGTACCTGAGGGGTCGGGGGCTGGTGATAATGTACAGTCTGTGTGGGATATGCAGCCATCTGAGGTGGACGGTGAGCAGTAAAGTGTACAGAATGATGTGTGTAATTTCTCCCCCTTAACAAAATCTACGCCGGATGAGACGAGCCCCTCTAGTGCAGACACGCAGGGAAGTGAGCCCCGCCAGGGTCCTCCCAGAAGCGGCGCTTCATCTTTCACCTCCAGTGCAGGCTATACAGGCTAGGCGTTTAAAAGGAGGAACGTGGTAAGGTTTAAACACTGAGGCACCAAAGAAGACCTCCCTGTTAGGAGGTTTGTGGTGAGGGAACTCCTGTGCCACCAGATGGGGTTTGCTCCAACGGACATCCTGGCAGTGATAAACCTACCAGACAGGCAGGGCTATGATGCCTGCTTTAAGCTCATGTCTAGTCTGGATAGGTTCTGGGCAAACTTTGCCAGGTTTAGGGACACAGAGGGATGGAATAAATTAATTTTCATTCCAATATCCAAGCCAGACACAGTTATTGTCAATATCATCTTCTGGAATGAACCTGTTCCTCCCCAGGACATTGTGGTGTGGCTCCGGAGGCACCTCGTGTCTGACCTCACCAAAAAAAGGGACGACGATGGTGTCTGGACTGGAGGGTGAAAGGTGCTGGTGAAGCTGCGCCAGCACAATAACATCACCTTACATCTCCCTAACTCCTTCATTGGTAGAGAAAAAGGCGTTTGTTTCTACCCTGGCAAACCTAGAAAGTGCTTCAAATGTGGCAAAGTCGGTCATGTGGCAAATGTGTGCACAGTGGTCAAGTGCAACCTGTGCGGTGAGCTCGGACATCTAAGTGCCACATGTAAGAATGTTAGTTGCAATCTCTGCTGACAGATAGGCCACTCTCATGAGGATTGCCCAGATGCCTGGCATAACGTATGCAGGCAGCTTCCAGATGAGGAATTAGTGGAGGTCGCAGATGGTCAGGGACCATACTGACAAGGCAAGAGGTACAACAGGGGTCAGGTGAGACAACACCCGAGCCTCAGCCTTCAGAGAACACTCAGAGCACCATGGAGGTGGTCCCTCAGGACCTGCCTCAGGCAGCCACCTCTGTATCACCTTCTGTATATGAAGAGGCGAAGAGGAACAAAAGGCGGAAAAAAGATAAGTCTTCTTGTAAGTCTGAGGAAGAACATAACCTGGGCCAAAACACCAGGAAAAAAGTCAATAACGGTGCAGGATTTATGGTCCTATCAAACAGATATGAGGCTTTATCAGAGTCAGATGGTGATTACGAGCAAGAGCTGCAGAGAATAGATAATGAATGTAAAGCAGACACAAGGGACCCCCCAACAAAGAAGAAGCCCCCTCCTGTAGAAGCCCCTATAGAGTCAGATATGGTGGTAGGCAGGGATGCTCTGATTCTGACCTATGATGATGGGAGTCACTTATCTGCTCTTTCTCTGTTGTCTTATAATGGCTGGGTTTTCTCTAAAAATTGCTTCAAGCAATGTGAACAGCATCAAAGTAAGAAGGACCAGACACTCGGTATACGATCACCTCAGATATCTGGATGTAGAGGTCATATTTTTACAGGAGACACGTTTGACCACCTTAGGGCATCTACGTGAGGCTGAGAGTGAATGGCGGTCTGGTGCTTCTTACTGGTCACTGGCTGTGGAGCCTTATGCCGGGGTGGCCATATTGTTTAATACCAATGACATGACTGTGCACAGGTTAACGGCGGTAGCTATAGGAAGGTGCCTGATGCTGGAAGTGACCATCCATGGTAGACGGCTCCACTTCATTAACATCTACGGCCCACAGACAATGGCTGAGAGAATCCAGCTATTTAATGACATGAAGCAATATCTTTTTACCTCTATACCTGTGGTGATAGGGGGGACTTTAATGTTACTTTGTCATCAGGTGATAGGTCCTCGGACCGAGCGGTGGTCAGAGACTCCAGAGTCTTACAAAACATGATATGACATGCAGGCTGGCCTAAGTGATGTCTTCGCATAGGATGGTAGGAAGCCAAACTTTACATATTCTTGTGCTGATCATTTTGGGCCACTTTGTCAAAGTATGGTATTCCGGGACAACTTATTGATTGGCTAAAAACTTTGTATTGTGAGGCAAAGAGCTTTCCTCTGATCAATGGTTGGCAAGGGGACACTTTTGAAGTAGAGGCAGGGGTGAGGCAGGGTTGCCAGTTGAGTACACTGCTGTATGTGTTTGCCTTAGACCTTTTCCTGAGGTCACTGCAGGAGTGTGATTTTCAGGGGGTGCCGGTCCCCCCGCTGCTTGCCTTTGAAAGTAGTTGCCTACGCGGATGATGTGACTGTGGTGATATCTGAGCCTCGTGAGGTGCAGATGTTGTCTGCAGCCATCAAAAGCTACTCTGAGACCTCCGGGTCTCTAGTCAACCTTGAGAAGAGTCAAGCTCTCTGGACTTTTAAGTCTTTGATCTGCCACAATTTTCAAAGGCCTCCACCCATATTAAAATCCTTGGGGTCAAATTTGGGAGGGATGATAATGCAAAACTAAATTGGGAAGAAAAGTTGCAATCCGGAAATGCAAAGGTTCAGCGAAAGAAGAACTGGAGGATGACCTATAGAGAAAGGGTTACTATGTTGAAGATTTACCTGGTCCCTGTCTTCTTATATGTCTCTGTTGTTTTTCTTTTCCTTTGCCAGAGCCTTTCTCGGCTAGGCTCTTGAGCCTGCTCTTCCAACTTTTGTGGGGGAACAGTTTGAACCCAATAAAAAGAGGGATCTCTTACCTAAAGAGGAGAGAGGGTGGGCTGGATATATTCAATCCAATGGGTTTTCTTTGACTCCATGTTTCTAAAAGATAATTTTGGTAGCCTGGACTCAAACAACAGTGACCTGTGGGTAAATAGTGTCAGGGACTGGATATTGCCTTTTGCAGAGTCTTGGGTACAAGGCGGTAGTCTCAAGAGGGGTTGATTTACTTGTGACTACCTCCCCCAGTACCTGGAATATGGTCTGCAGTGCTTGCAAAATGGGGAATAGATAAGGTGTATCTGGAGACAAAGACCAGGAAGGATCTCTATATCAGGATCTGTAAGACCTTCTATAACTTGCAGCCAGCACTGAGAGACTGCACAACGGCCACCTTGCAGGAAAGTCTAAAGTTCCTCAATGGACCGAGGCTTCCTGCAAAGTTTGTTTACATTGCCTGGCTGTCATTGCATGGGAAGCTTTTTGTCAGAGGTAATTTTACATTTCTGAGTGTCTCAGATCACATGTGCCCCTTGGGCTGTCAGCAGGAGGAGACTATTGAACATTTTATAACCAAATACTACCACTGGCATACAAGAACAGGAGTGTCCATCCACAGTGAGCCCTTCAATAGAGGTTAGGAAAAAGGGCAAGAATGAAAAACTATGGAGGAATGTAGAGTCAGGTCCATAAATATTGGGACATCGGCACAATTCTAACATTTCTGGCTCTATACACCACCACAATGGATTTGAAATAAAACAAACACGATGTGCTTTACCTGCAGACTGTCAGCTGTAATTTGAGGGGATTTACATCCAAATCAGGTGAACGGTGCAGGAATTACAACAGTTTGCATATATGCCTCCCACTTGTTAAGGGACCAAAAGTAAAGGGACAATTGTCTTATCAGCTGTTCCATGGCCGGGTGTGTGTTATTCCCTCATTATCCCAATTACAATGAGCAGATAAAAGGTCCAGAGGTCATTTCCAGTCTTCTATTTGCATTTGGAATCTGTTGCTGTCAACTCTCAAGATGAGATCCAAAGAGCGGTCACTATCAGTGAAGCCATCATTAGGCTGAAAAAACACCACAAACCCATCAGAGAGATAGCAAAAACATTAGGTGCGGCCAAAACAACCGTTTGGAACATTCTTAAAAAGAAGGAACGCACCGGTGAACTCAGCAACACCAAAAGACCCGGAAGACCACGGAAAACAACTGTGGTGGAGGACAGAAGAATTCTTTCCCTGGTGAAGAAAACGCCCTTCACAACAGTTGGCCAGATCAAGAACACTCTCCAGGAGGTAGGTGTATGTGTGTCAAAGTCAACAATCAGGAGAAGACTTAACCAGAGTGAATACAGAGGGTTCACCACAAGATGGAAACCATTGGTGAGCCTCAAAATTAGGAAGGCCAGATTAGAGTTTGCCAAACGACATCTAAAAAAGCCTTCACAGTCCTGGAACAACATCCTATGGACAGATGAGACCAAGATCAACTTGTACCAGAGTGATGGGAAGAGTATGGAGAAGGAAAGGAACTGCTCATGATCCTAAGCCTACCACCTCATCATGGTGGTGGTAGTGTCATGGCGCGGGCATGTATGGCTTAAAAAGTGAAAGTTTGATTTATGAGTATTATTATGTCCCATTACTTTTGGTCCCTTAACAAGTAGGAGGCACATATGCAAACTGCTGTAATTCCTACACCGTTCACCTGATTTGGATGTAAATACCCTCAAATTAAAGCTGACAGTCTGCAGGTAAAGCACATCTTGTTTGTTTCATTTCCAATCCATTGTGGTGGTGTATAAAGCCCAAAAATTTTGAATTGTGTCGATGCCCCAATTTTTATGGACCTGACTGTATATTTGGAGTCATTTTGGCTAATTTATCCTGAAATTATATTTATTTATTAATCCTTTTTCCTATTTATTTAAGTTAAAGTTATTATAAATGTATTCTTTAGAAGATATGTATGATTTCAGTTAAATAATTGTTTTCTTATTCTGAAATTTATTTTTGTATTTTTGCTTGTTTTTACTAATAAAAATTGCCTCCTATGTACAAGAATATAATTACTATAATACTGCTCCTATGTACAAGAATATAACTACTATAATACTGCCTCCTATGTACAAGAATATAACTACTATAATACTGCTCCTATGTACAAGAATATAACTACTATAATGCTGCTCCTATGTACAAGAATATAACTACTATAATACTGCTCCTATGTACAAGAATATAACTACTATAATACTGCTTCTATGTACAAGAATATAACTACTATAATACTGCCTCCTATGTACAAGAATATAACTACTATAATACTGCTCTTATGTACAAGAATATAACTACTATAATACTGCTTCTATGTACAAGAATATAACTACTATAATACTGCTCCTATGTACAAGAATATAACTACTATAATACTGCTCCTATGTACAAGAATATAACTACTATAATACTGCTCCTATGTACAAGAATATAACTACTATAATACTGCTTCTATGTACAAGAATATAACTACTATAATACTGCTCCTATGTACAAGAATATAACTACTATAATACTGCTCCTATGTACAAGAATATAACTACTATAATACTGCTCCTATGTACAAGAATATAACTACTATAATACTGCTCCTATGTACAAGAATATAACTACTATAATACTGCTCCTATGTACAAGAATATAACTACTATAATACTGCTCCTATGTACAAGAATATAACTACTATAATACTGCTTCTATGTACAAGAATATAACTACTATAATACTGCTCCTATGTACAAGAATATAACTACTATAATACTACTCCTATGTACAAGACTATCACTACTATAATACTGCTTCTATGTACAAGAATATAACTACTATAATACTTCTCCTATGTACAAGAATATAACTACTATAATACTGCTCCTATGTACAAGAATATAACAACTATAATACTGCCTCCCATGTACAAGAATATAACAACTATAATACTGCTCCTATGTACAAGAATATAACTACTATAATACTGCCTCCTATGTACAAGACTATAACTACTATAATACTGCCTCCTATGTACAAGACTATAACTACTATAATACTGCTCCTATGTATAAGAATATACCTATTATAATACTGCCTCCTATGTACAAGAATATAACTACTATAATACTGCTCCTATGTACAAGAATATAACTACTATAACACTGCCTCCTATGTACAAGAATATAACTACTATAATACTACCTCCTATGTACAAGAATATAACTACTATAATACTGCTCCTATGTACAAGAATATAACTACTATAATACTGCCTCCATTATACAAGAATATAACTACTATAATACTTCTCCTATGTACAAGAATATAACTACTATAATACTGCTCCTATGTACAAGAATATAACAACTATAATACTGCCTCCCATGTACAAGAATATAACAACTATAATACTGCTCCTATGTACAAGAATATAACTACTATAATACTGCCTCCTATGTACAAGACTATAACTACTATAATACTGCCTCCTATGTACAAGACTATAACTACTATAATACTGCTCCTATGTATAAGAATATACCTATTATAATACTGCCTCCTATGTACAAGAATATAACTACTATAATACTGCTCCTATGTACAAGAATATAACTACTATAATACTGCTCCTATGTACAAGAATATAACTACTATAATACTGCTCCTATGTACAAGAATATAACAACTATAATACTGCTCCTATGTACAAGAATATAACTACTATAATACTGCTCCTATGTACAAGAATATAACTACTATAATACTGCTCCTATGTACAAGAATATAACTGCTATAATACTGCTCCTATGTACAAGAATATAACTACTATAATACTGCTCCTATGTACAAGAATATAACTACTATAATACTGCTCCTATGTACAAGAATATAACTACTATAATACTGCTCCTATGTACAAGAATATAACTACTATAATACTGCTTCTATGTACAAGAATATAACTACTATAATACTGCCTCCTATGTACAAGAATATAACTACTATAATACTGCCTCCTATGTACAAGAATATAACTACTATAATACTGCTCCTATGTACAAGAATATAACTACTATAATACTGCTCCTATGTACAAGAATATAACTACTATAATACTGCCTCCTATGTACAAGAATATATCTACTATAATACTGCTCCTATGTACAAGAATATAACTACTATAATACTGCTCCTATGTACAAGAATATAACTACTATAATACTGCTCCTATGTACAAGAATATAACTACTATAATACTGCTCCTATGTACAAGAATATAACTACTATAATACTGCTCCTATGTACAAGAATATAACTATTATAATACTGCCTCCTATGTACAAGAATATAACTACTTTAATACTGCCCCTATGTACAAGATTTTCGATCTGAGCAGGAATGGTAATCCTGAGCTCTATAAATGTAAGTAATTTGGACAATTAGAACCCAGAATACAGAGCAGTCGGTAATTGCGGGCCGTTGTGCCGCGCGCTGTGTTATGTATGGATGATGCTTCTCCTCCTGTATTTATTGTGGACACTCTGAAAAGACTGTTATTTGCTTTGTGTTTGTGCATTGAAATGTAAATGAAGGCAGTTATTTCTTTACATCTCCATCGACTCAATAGTTTTCGCTGCGTGATCTGTAATCTGACAAATCGCAGTTTATAGTTGGAGGAAATAGAAGCCACAGTACCAGCGACTGAAGGACGGTACAGAAAGGAGGATAAGTATAACCTGGTGATGTCCGATAGATATATAATACATGGATCGGAGATACGCATGCGCTGGTGAATGATCAGTTGGCACATGCTCAGTTCGAATCCCAGCATTGGAGATACGCATGCGCTGGTGAATGTTGAATATGTGCAGTTTAGATTAAAGTCGTCTTTCCCTGATGCTGCGATCCAACATTCTCCTACGCATGCGCCCCTCTGCGCTCCATGCATCTAATTAGCATATTAAACACCTGGTTTATCTGTCATTTCATGGGGCTAGGCTTCCTTTAAAGCAACACCCCGGGCAGACTCACTGAAGCCTCACTCAGCTCTTCTGGATGTCTAAGAAAAAAATTTGAATATCATCAAAAAGTTAATTTTGTAATTCAAGCAGTGAGTCATTACACACAGAGCCATCTATTTCACGCTTTAGTGTTTTCACTCCCCGTCTTCCCAGAGCCATAATGTTTTTAATTTTCCATACACATAAGCGTATGGGGGCTTGTTCTTTCTAGTGGCACCATTTAATATTGCATATGACAGGGATCAGCCGCAAACCACAACTCCCAGAATCCTCCTTTCACTTTTATGGAAGTTACAAGAACAGCCAAGTAAATGTGCATGCTGGGAGTTGTAGTTTCACATCAGCGGGAGCGCCAAAGGTTGCTGATCCCTGGCATTTGATGTAACTGGGAGCAGGAAAAAAAAATTCCAAATGTGGTTGAATTGAGAAAAAAAAAGCTATTCCTCCACATTTTTATGAGTTTTGTTTTTATGACGTTCTCTATGCGGTAAAAATGACAGGCATATAGCAGCTTCCCCGATCTCAGCCAGATAAGGCTGTTACAGGCTCCCACATCTTCACCATTCAGATGCCGCGGTCACATTTGACCACGGCATGTGAGCTGTTAATGTGTCTGCGATCGGACTTATGGCTGATCGTAGATATTCGCCCTGGGCTTCTGCTCTTTGAAACAACAGAAACCCGCCAGCTGTGGGACTCGCGAGGGGGCGCCATCTTTAAAGTAACAACCTCCACTGTACATATACGGCGGAGGTCGCGAAGGGGTTAATGGTGATAATGATTTGTAATACAGAAATGTCCTACTAAAATGTCTGTCCAGTGTATGCCCTCAATGACTAGGTCAGGGCTCCTTTTGCTTGGATTACTGCATCAATGTGACATGGAGGCGATCAGCCTGCGGCACTGCTGAGGGTTTATGGAAGCCCAGGATGCTTTGATCGCGGGCTTCATCTCATCTGCATTGTTGGGTCTGGTGTCTCTCATAGATTCTCTATGGGGTTTAGATCAGGCGAGTTCGCTGGCCAATCAAGCACAGTGGTACCGTGGTTAGTACACCAGGAATTGGCACACTTGGCAGTGTGTGCAGGTGCCAAGTGCTGCTGGAAAATGATATCAGCATCTCCATAAAGCGTGTCAGCAGAACGAAGCATGAAGTGCTCAAAATTTTCTGGTAGGCGGCTGCGCTGACTTCAGACTTGGACCAACACCAGTGGATGACATGGTTCCCCGAACCGTCACCGACAACGGAGACTTCACCCCGGACCTCAAGCAAATTGGACTGTGCACCTCTCCACTCTTCCTCCAGACTGTGTGACCTAACCTTGATTTCCAAATGAAGTGCAAAATTTACTTTCATCTGAAAACAGGACCTTGCACCCAGTGGCGTAGCTAGAAATGACTGGGCCCCACAGCAAATTTTTGAATGGGGCCAAACTTCCCCAGTAATTTTTTCTCAACCCCTTCCTTTCATGCCACCCCCATTCCTGTGGCTAGTAAAGATCGCTCTCTCAGACCAGGCCCGGCAGCTGTTCCATCTGTTTCCTACACTGTCTATACTGTCACTGTGTATAATTTCATTGTGTAATACTGTTGAGGATGGGCCCTTTCTGGGTCAGGGCCCCAAAGCAGACGCTTCCCCTATAGTTACGCCCAGGGCCAGTGCAAGGATTTTTGCACACACAAGTGAAGCTACATTTTGGCGCCGCCCCCCCCCCCCCTTCCCCCACAACTCGGTGGGGATGATGTAAAAAGGAGGGCGTGATGTGACATGGAGGGGGATGAGAAATGTGACATTTCTCCCCCCCATGTCACATTTCCCCCCTCTATTAATGTTATGTAAAAATAAACATTATGCTCCTCACCTGGGCCTGTTCCCGTCTGCAGCAGCTCCCCTTCTCCTCTGTGTGGTCCTGGTATCTTCTCTCTGTGCTCCTGACAAGACTTTGAGGACCTTTCCCACTCAGCCAATCAGTGGCTGCAGATGTGTCAGACCAGTGATTGGCTCAGCGGGAAATCCCTGCCCTGACACGTGACACAGCTGCGGCCACTGATTGGCAGAATGGGAAAGGTCCTCAAAGAACTTGTCAGGACTCGGGAGCTCAGAGAGAAGATATGAGGACCACCACACAGAGGAGAACAGCCAGTAATTAATGGAAAAAAAAAAAAGTATTATTTTTCCGCCCCCCCCCTTCTCAGTGCCCTAAGGCGGCCGCTTGGTCTGCCTTATTATAGCACCGGGCCTGGTTACGCCTGCTTGCACCTCTGAGCAACAGTCCTGTCCTTTGTCTCCTTAGGTCGGGTAAGATGTCCCAGTTGAGTACTTGTGAGTCCCCCCCAAATTCATGAATGGTCTTTTGCACCTTCTTCTTCCACATTTTTTCCTTCCTCTCAACTTTCCATTAATATGATTGGATACAGCACTCTGTGAACAGCCAACTTCTTTAGCAATGACCTTTTGTGGCTTCCCCTCCTTGTGGAGTGTGTCAATGACTGTCTTCTGGACAACTGTCATGTTAGCAGTCTTCCCCATGATTGTGTAATCTACTGAACCAGACTGAGGGACCAGTTAGAGGCTCAGGAAGCCTTCGCAGGTGTTTTGTGTTGATTAGCCGATTAGAGTGTGACACCATGAGTCTAGAATGTTAAAGGGGTTTTACAGTTTGTTCTACAGCATCTGATTGGCGGGGGTCGGACACCCAGGACCTCCGCCGATCAGCTGTTTGAGAAGGCAGCGGTGCTCCAGGAACGCTGCGGCCTTCCACTGTTTACCGAAAGGCCCAGTGATGTCACGACTAGTATCACTGGCCTGGGCGGGGCTAAGCTCCATTCAAGTGAACCGAGCTTAGCCCCGCCCAGGCCATTTATACTAGTCGTGACGTCACTGGGCCTGCGGTAAACAGTGAGAAGGCCACGGCGCTCCTGGAGCACCGCTGCCTTCTCAAAGAGCTGATTGGCGGGGGTCCCGGGTGCCGATCAGAAGCTGATGATCTATCCAGAGGAAATAAATGCTTGAAAGTGATCACTCTGTATGTAATGACTCTTGGATGATATTCTAATTTATGGAGATGTACCTGTATCATTAAAGGCGTTGTGTATGGTTAGAAAAACAGAGCCGCCCCGGTCCACAGGTTGTAAGTGGTACTGCAGCTCAGCCCTATTCACTTTAATGGAACTGAGCTGCAATACCAGGCACAACCCATGGACAGGCGTGGAGCTGTTACTGAAAGAAGTTATGTTTTTTCGAATCCCCGTTGGAACAGTATGACAAGGTGTCGCAAAACTACAACTCCCAACATGACAGCCGAGAGCAGACCAGACTATGAGCTTTCTTTTATGAATGGGAATCCATACGCTGTGCCCATGCAGAGCGCTGTTGGGCGACAATGGCTGCTTGGTGTATACATCACGGCGTTGCCATGGCGACCATTGTTGAGGAAGCATTAGCTAACAAAAGAGCGTGTCGAGCGTGATGTCTCGCGCCTCGCTTGCTCCCGTCGGGAATTCAACACCATTGCTGCTGACATCCAGCGTTCTGTCGGAATGAGCGGTGCACGCAGGTACAAGTACAAAACGTGAAAATTTTTGGGGAAATTGCAGCCGTGATTATTACAGTTTTACTGTTTCTATTCATTTGTTTAATAAACAACAGATTATTGCGGTATAAATGTAAGTGCCAACGCCCCCCAGCCCCACACTCAGCAGGGCGTTGTTGAAGGAGCAATTCAAGCCAAAGCTCGGAACAAGGCGTAGCCACCAGAGGAATCCGGAGGCCGAGCGTAGAACGTAGCTGTCTCCCTACGGCACCATTTACCTTTCACAAAGCAAATCTGATGTGTCACTCAGGATGATCGCAGCGGCTCTAATAATCCCGAGGAAGGCACCGGGAGCAAGGCCACATTACAAATCAGCTATCAGTAATTCTCCGGGGAATGGCTGGAAGCGGGGACTGAGCCTGCACCATATGCACATTATTAACTCCGTGTGATCGTGGATGCCGAAGGAATAACTGCGCGGAGGATCCGCACCTCCAGTTACTGCCACAAATGAAATAGCAATGGAAACATTATGAAAGGGTTCTTCGAGGGGCCACATATTGATGACCTATCGTCAGGATTGGTCATAAATATCAGATGGTTGGGGGTCCAAACACCGGCATCTCTGCCGATCAGCGGTTTCAAGCACTTGGAATAGAGTTGGAATCACAGCGCCATTTAAAGTGCAGTGGCCATGGTGGGTAACTGCAACACAGCTCTCATTTACTTAGACCCCCACCGATGGGCTATGACTGATGACTATGATATTGACATCCTGAGTCTATGCCTACATCTGTGTCGATATTCTCTTCTGGTAGACTACCTGAATTACCGTACTTGGTATAGCTGGACACTGCGGGAGCCCGTCGGATCCCCATTCACTATAATTGGATCAGCCAGGTTTCTGGCACGAATGCCGGCTTTATGCAGGCAAAACAATACTGCATGCAGCATTATTTTCCCGGTAAAAAGTCGACATTCAGCCCGACAGATCCCATAATAGTCAATGGGGATCTGGTGGGCCCTGACGGTATCCGGCTATGCCAGGTAATTCCAGTAGTCTACTCCTGTGCTGCAACAGTCTACCAGGTGTGAACCTAGTCTGAGGGCACGCGCTTTATTAAAGAAAATTGTGGAAGGCTTGTAGAAATGTTTGTAACTTCAGCAAAACATTTCTAGAAAACTACCCGTTATGAAGACCACCCCCGATTCAGACTTTTTCTGAGACCTCATATATAAAGTATTTTGGGCTCTTTGAGAAGACCACCTCTCCAAAAGACTATTTTTGACTATAGTTTTTGGCTGTGGTCTCGAAGAGGTTTCACTATATGTACCTATTGACATGGCGGCTTCACACTGTCCACATGTTCTTTGAGTAACTGGGGGGTTATGATCACTCATATTTCACACCACCCCAAAGTGTCTACTAAAAATGGTCATGTGGAGGTTATGATGGCTTCTATACTCGATTCATTAACTGCAGTGTCTACAATTGGTGGCCATCATCAACGTATGGAGTAAACGTCTTGTTAGCACTGTAGGCGCTCATACACATTAGATCTAAGTCCGCTAATTCGGCCAGAACCAGTGTATTGAATTGATCCAATGCATAAAGGGGGTATCCAGAGACGGATCAGTCATGGTGGACTTCAACATGCACAATCCATTGTTCCCACAGGATTATTCCTCTTTCACCGTTGAGCTGTGTGTGTAGGTCTATGAGGAAGCCAGGAAGAATAGCTTTTGATCCAACAGTTAAGCGGTGGTGAAAGCCACGTTAAAGGTGTTTTTCTTAGGACAGATCATCAATATAAGATCGATGAGGAACCAACTTCTGGAATTCCCACTAAGCTGTTTGAATGGGCTGCCACAACCCGAACAGCACAGCTCCATACACTGTGTAGTGGTTATGGATGGTGCTGTGCTAATTTGGATCTAATTTTTTACAAAAACCTGCAACAGAGGCTCCTGGCAGTCCTTACAATGCAGATGTGTATGAAGACTCCCCTGGGGTGATGTACAGATACCCAGGGACAGGAAGGAGGATCTATACCTCTACAGCCTGTCAACGCTTCACCCACTACCCCCACCTTTCTGCATGCTGGGTGGCTGCTTCAAACTGTAGTATATGCTGCCTAGCACCTAGATAGGAAGTTGGGAATCTAAGCTTTAAAAGAAGACCAGGATTGATGTGCTAGCTGCCATACAGCCCGAGATATAGCATTTAGTAATCGGGTCACGAGTGAGAGGTCGGCAGATGTCACTTACCCGATTTCTAAGAGTTATAACTTGGGCTGATCGCTAGGTGCTACACCGCAGATGTTAAACTCGTGGCCCTCCAGCTGTTCCAAAACTACAACTCCCAGCATGCGCGGATAGCTGTAGGATATCCAGGCATGATGGGAGTTGAAGTTTTGCAACAGCTGGAGGGCCATGAGTTTGACATCCCTGTGCTATACATTCTAAGATATGTTAGTAGCAAGGAGGTATCTTATATCTTCGTGTCTACTGAAAATTACTGCCACTTCTATGCGCTGGTAAAAATAAAAACCGCACCAGCGTCCTGATGGAAATAACAGGTGGGCCTGTCATTTACGTGCCAGGTGGCCACCCTATTGATGCCTCACGGAAAATCAACACAGAACCAATGAGTCTTAATGAGACAATCAATCGCAGTAGTAATCGTTAGTCTCCATAGAGAGGAGGTGCCAGAACAGAGCAGGAAGGACACGAAGAGGAGAAACGCTACAGATGGAGACATCACATGTATTAATATGGGGGCCTCCTCACATCTACTCTCACCCAGCAACACTCTAGCTTTGAACTCACTGACTTGCATGGTAAATGTCAGGGGAGGGATTTTTTTAAGGCAGAAAGTGAAATTAGTTTTTGAAACTGATGTGTTAAAAGCAGGAAAAATCGGCAAACGTGAGGATCTGAAGGTCCGGGGATAACGGCCAAAATGGGTCTAAACATCTCTAAAACAGCCAATCTTGTGGATGCTCCTGGTATGTAGTCATTAGTACCAGGGTCCGACGAGGCCACGAGAGGATCCTCCAGTAGGCCCAAGCTCTTACAGTAGTGGACCGCTAATAAAACAGGGTTCTTAAGGTCCTATATGGTGGGCCCAAGAAACTTTAGTCCGACGCTGATTAGTAATGCTCAAATGTAGTCCAAGAAAGGACAACCAGTGACAGAGTCATGGGCACAATGGGCTCATTGATGTACATGATAAATGAAAGTGAGCTTGTCGGGTATGACTCCACAGAAGAGCAACTGGAGCACAGGTTGTTGAAAAAGTTTCTGCTTGCTATAAGTCGCCAGGACACACAGAACTTTACAGCTCGCTGTGTACCCACAGACCGGTCAGAATGTCCATGCATCATCACCAATGGGGAGATTTATCAAAACTGGTGCAAAGGAAAATGCTTAGTTTTCTATAACAACCAACCAGATTTCACCTTTCATTTTTTCAGAGCTCCTTTCAAAAATGAAAGGTGGCATCTGGTTGATTGCTATAGACAACTAGGACCGTTTTCCTTTATACCATTTTTGATAAATCTCACCCACAGCATCTGAGCATCAGAACTGGAGCAATGAAAGAAGGTGGCATGGTCTGATGAATCACGTTACATCATGTGGACGGCCGGGTGTATGTGCATCACCTGGAGAAGAGATGTCACCAGGTGCACTATGGAAAGAAGGTGGCCTGGTCTGATGAATCACGTTACATAATGTGGACGGCCGGGTGCATGTGCATCACCTGGAGAAGAGATGGCACCAGGTGCACTATGGAAAGAAGGTGGCCTGGTCTGATGAATCACGTTAAATAATGTGGACGGCCGGCTGCATGTGCATCACCTGGAGAAGAGATGTCACCAGGTGCACTATGGAAAGAAGGTGGCCTGGTCTGATGAATCACGTTACATAATGTGGACCGCCGGGTGCATGTGCATCACCTGGAGAAGAGATGGCACCAGGTGCACTATGGGAAGAAGGTGGCCTGGTCTGGGGAATCATGTTTTACAGTGAATGGTTGGGTGAGTGCGTGTCACCTGGAGAAACAGATGGCACAAGGTGCACTATAAATGTTTAGGAACGGTGTGAGGACACAAGATTAAGGTACATGTGTCCATTAACAAAAATAGCTGGTTCACCTCAGACACCAGCACCAGAACGGAGATTGTGAGCCTGACCCCACAAATGATCTTCTGTATGAATCACCAAAGTCCCAGAAAAACTTTCCCAGAAGAGCAGAGGGGGTACAAACTCCATGTTAATGCCTATGGCTGTGGAATGGAAGGTTATATAAGCTTGTATGGATGGGCAGCCGTCCGATACTTTTCTCCATATAGTACATATATAGAGTACATATGCAAATATTCTGCACATCTTTACAGTTTTCATTGAAGATTTGACGGATATTTCTTGTTCTCATCTTTTCGGTTAGCCATTAAAGGGGCTTTCCGGGAGTTTTACACTAATGACCTATACTCTGGATAGGTCATCAGTATCTGATCGGTGGGAGAAGGCACCGGTGCTCACAGTAGTGCCATGGCCTTCTCCACCAAGCACAGCGCCGAACATTGTATAGTGGCTGTGCTTGGTATTGCAGGGACTGAGCTGCGCCTAGACCAGTGTTTCCCAACCAGTGTGCCTCCAGCTGTTGAAAAACTACAACTCCCAGCATGCCTGGACAGCCTTTGGCTGTGCAGGCATGCTGGGAGTTGTAGTTTTGCAACAGCTGGAGGCACACTGGTTGGGAAACACTGGCCTAGACAATGTGACCGATGAATGTGATGTCACATTGTCTAGGGAAAGCTGCAAGGAGATTGCGGTGTGCGCTGGTGGCTACTCAAACAGCTGATCCCGGGTGTCGGACCCCTACCGACCAGATACTGATGACCTATCCAGAGGATAGATCGGTAAAAATATCTTGGAAATCCCCTTTAACAGGCATCAACTAAGGATTACTAAGGCAACATTTGCAGCGCCTGAACAATTAACCCCCCCAAAAAGAACCCAATTTCAAAAACTACACCCACAAGGTATTCAACAGGGAATTATTGATATTCAATTGTAGGAATTAATAGAACCTAGGTGTAATGACTGATATTTAATTTTTTTTCCCCGTCAATTTTTCAGGATAGAACATGTTTCTTTCAAACACAGCACCTGCCACTGAGGAAATTCATGCCTTTATGTACTGACAGGTCTTTGTTTTGTTCGAAAGTTCTTCCACTTAGGCCCCATGCACACGGCCGTGTTTCACAGCCGTGTGCGGGCCGTGGAACCGCGGCCTGAATTCCTCCTGAGAGCAGGAGCGCACGGCGTCACTGGTTGCTATGACGCCGTGCGCTCCCTGCTGCCGGCACAGTACAGTAATACACTGGTATAGATCATACCAGTGTATTACTGTATTGCGGCGGCAGCAGGGAGCGCACGGCGTCATAGCAACCAGTGACGCCGTGCGCTCCTGCTCTCAGGAGGAATTCAGGCCGCGGTTCCACGGCCCGCACACGGCTGTGAAACACGGCCGTGTGCATGGGGCCTTAAGCTGCAATCTACTTTTTCGCCACCGCGTGGCGACAGAGCAGCACTCCATGGGCTTTCAGGACATTATATGACTTGTTCGCCTCGCTCCTCATCTGCAAAGGATCTGAGCTGCAGAATAATGTAACTGCCCCAGAATTGACCCCATTTTGAAAACTACCCCCTAAATTTATTAATTAAGGGGTGCAATAAGTATTTTATCCAATATTCTGTCACAGGAATGAACAGCAAGCCAGCATAAGGCCTCATGCACACGACCGTATGCATTTTGCGGTCTGCAAAAAATACGGATGACGTCCGTGTGCATTCCGGAACGGAACAGCTGCCCCCTAATAGAGCAGTACTATCCTTGTCCGTAATGCGGACAATAATAGGACATGCTCTATTTTTTTGCGGAACAGAAATACGGACATATGGAAACATAATGCACACGGCGGACCTTCCATTTGTTTTTGCGGACACATTAAAATGAACTGGTCCGCAAAAAAAACAGAAAAGAAAATACGTTTGTGTGCATGAGGCCTAAAAATGACTTTTTTTTTTCCCCATAAAGGAGTCATTTACATGAAATTAAGGAAATGTCCCCGACATGCGTTGCCACGTCCCTCGTGTGTTCAGAAAAACCTCCACCTAGGCGGCAATTTATTCCTTGGCCACACGGTAGGGCCTGGTACGGTAATTTTCGCTTAAATTACTTATCGGTCCTGCTCCAGCCCTGCAAAGGATTTGAGCTGGAAGAAAGGTGTAAACCCTGAGAAGTCAACTCATTTGGAAATTTAAAATATATTTATCTTAGGGTCCTTTCACACGAGCGTTAAAGATTTCCGGTATTGAGTTCCGTCCTAGGGGTTCAATACCGGAAAAAAAGCGCCTCAGTTTTGTCCTAATCAGGATGTCTTCGGTTCAGTACCTTTTACAGTATTTTCTCCTGCCAAAATTCCGGAACACTTGCCGGAATGCCGGATCCAGCATTATTTTCCATTGAAATGTATTAATGCCAGATCCGGTACCAAGTGTTCTGGAAAAACGGATCCAGTTTTCCGGTCTGCGCACACCCTTAAAAATGTAAGAATAAATAAAATACCGGATCTGTTTTTCCGGATGACACCGGGGAGCCGGATCTAATATTTCAATTCCTTTGTCAAACGGATCCGGAAACAAATGGTATCCGTTTGCATACGGATTTCCAGATCCGGCAGGCAGTTCCGGCAACGGAACTGCCTGCCGGATTCCTCTAACGCTAGTGTGAAGGTACCCTAAGGGTGAAAGCAGTAATTTGCGCCTAGTGCCCACATTTACTTGCAGAAATTACAAGGGTTTCCTGGGATTTTCATATTGATTGTCTATCATCAGGATAAGTCATCAGTAGGACATCAGCGGAAGGTCCGAAACCCGGTATCGCCGCCGATCAGCTGTAGGAAGAGGCTGCAGAGCCAAGCGACCGCTGTGACGTCACGTTCATCGGACAGTCACATGGCCAAGGTGCAGAACTTCAATTCCCCTGACAATCTCATGTAGATGATCATACGGAGGATAGGTCATCAATATGTACATCCCGGAGAACCCCTATGGCATGATGGGACTAAGCCCCGGGGCACGGGGTGGCCAGGCTTATGGAAGCACCCGGGCTGGTTCTCCGCTGAAGTGAATGAGATTAGATGCAAACAGCGCAGCAGATCAGGCGCGTTACGGAAGCTGCGCGGCTTGTTCTATGCTGTTCTCATAGCTCCGACGTACTACAACCGGACAGAAACAGAAGCGCGCCGGCCCACCCGAGTGTCCCCAGAAACTGGCGCCTAGTGCCATCTTGCTGTGTAAAGCCAGGATGAAAAAATGTGTATTTTTGTCACAAAAGTGTAATTTACCATACATGGGCCTGTGGGGTCCTGCCAGGGTCTCCATAGAAACATAATATAAGCCTCGTAAACTTCAATGCTAAATGTTTTTGAAGATATAAAAAATATAAACCAAAATACATAAACAATAAAGATCAAGGGCATCACCGCTTGCAAAAAATGCCCGTGCTATTAAAATACAAAAATATTTATCCCATACGGTAAACAGTGAAATGGAAGGAAAAGGTCAAAATGGACGATTTGTTTTTTTGTCGCTTCACTTCCCACAAAAAAAACGGAATAAGGGATCGTTCACACGAACATGTGTTTCCCGTTGCCGTATTGCAGACCGCATTTGCGGATCCGCAATACACGGCCACGTTCCGTGTGCATTCCGCTTCACGGAGGCGGACCCAGTTATTTCAATTGGTCCGCAAATCCGGAGAGGCGGAACGGAACACTACGGAGTGCTTTCTGGGGTTCCGTTCCGTGCTTCCGCACCGCAAACTAGGGCAGCAGCTATCGACTATTTTTGTATTCTTTATAGTGCGATTATTCAATATATAGCGCTCTTACCTTTTTTCTGTTTAGTTTCTTTAAAAACCGCACTTTTATAATATGTTAATTACCTGTCTACCAGTAGGTAGGGTGGTTACTTGCTGGTAGCCGCCGCCGCATCCTCCTTTAAAAAAAACGCCCCCTCCTCCTGCTGATTGACAGGGCCAGCGAGCGCTCTCCTCCTAAGGCTGGCCCTGTCTGCGTTCCAAATCTTGCGCCTGCGCCGTACTGGTCTTCAGTCGGCGCAGGCGCACTGAGAGGGGGACCTCACTCGGCCACTCCTTCCTCAGTGCGCCTGCGCTGGGTGTAGATGCGACGTCATCGGCGTTCTAGGCGCAGACCGCGCTGTATAGCCGCGTTCTAGGCGCAGACCGCGCTGTATAGCCGCGTTCTAGGCGCAGACCGCGCTGTATAGCCGCGTTCTAGGCGCAGACCGCGCTGTATAGCCGCGTTCTAGGCGCAGACCGCGCTGTGTTATCTGGGTTGCTCTGTACAGCAGCGCTCACATACAACTTACACACCTCTGCACAATCACAGCGCTCTCACAGACGCCTTTACATTTGGGACAATGTAGTCTTTCCGAGCGAGAGGCAATAGCTCCTGGTAGACACAAACTACATTTCCCAAAATGCATTTCTCGGTAAAGTAATGGCGGATAGCTGGGAATGTGCTCAGCTGCTTTTTGGTACAGGACGGGTAAGTGACGGGTGTGGTACCTGCTGCAGTAGCTGACAGAACCTGCTGGGTAAGAAGGAGCTTCTAGTGGCAGCAGTGGATATCATCAGCATCGCAGTACTATGAATGACACTGACATATGCCGGCGGGTGATCACGGAGCGCGAGTAATAGCAAGCGCTTCACTCACACTCCGTGGTCACATGACACAAATTAAATCCTCGATGCATTTCCATCTAGAATTTTTTTTGTGTCCAGTTACTCAATTTAATCGAGCAATTGTTTCAGCCCTAAACATAACTACAAAGAAGTTATAAGGGTCAGAATACGGCGAGGAAAAGAAAAAATGTTTTTTTTCAAGGCGCTAAAATTTAAGAAAACCTATACGTTGTTTCGCCGCAATCGTACTGACCTGGAGAATGAAAGTAACTGGTCAGTGTCTAGGGAACGCCATAAAAACAAAACCCATAAAACTGTGGCAGAATTAGGTTTTTCTTTTCCAATTTCACCCTGTTTGAAATTTTTTCCCAATTTCACTATCTCATGCTGCACAGCGGCTAGAGACATGAGCCAGGTATTGCTTTAAGATCTACGATTCTAAAAACCGTGATACAGAGCGAGCGCCTATAGGGTGTAACCGGTGGCGCCTATAGGGTGTAACCGGTGGCGCCTATAGGACCTGGGCCGGGAGTGGTCATTAGATTTTCTTTAACCCCAAACCCTGAAGCGTGCCCCCTGCTGCTCGCACCATCTGTTTTACCTAAATGCCCCCCTCCTTACTAAGGCCACTTTTGCACGGTCTGTACTTGGCAGAAAAAGAAGTTTCTGTATCGGGGGGGGGGGCGCAGATCAGCGGAAGAGTCAAAAACAGGATTCAGGGAATAAAGTGACCGCGGCACAGACAGGAGAATCGCTGCAGCGTCAAAGCAGTGTCTGCAGATATGTTTGCTTCAATAGGAATTCCACTTGAAAGGGTCGTTCTGCAGAATCCCTGTAAAGTACCTCAGTCCCATGTAAAGCACCTCACCCCCTGCAGCATACAGTCCCATGTAAAGTACATCACCACCTGCACCATACAGTCCCATGTAAAGCACCTCACCCCTCCAGCACACAGTCCCATGTAAAGCACCTCACCCCCTGCAGCACAGTCCCATGTAAAGCACCTCACCCCTCCAGCACACAGTCCCATGTAAAGCACCTCACCCCTCCAGCACACAGTCCCATGTAAAGCACCTCACCCCTCCAGCACACAGTCCCATGTAAAGCACCTCACCCCTCCAGCATACAGTCCCATGTAAAGCACCTCACCCCTCCGGCATACAGTCCCATGTAAAGCACCTCACCCCTCCAGCATACAGTCCCATGTAAAGCACCTCACCCCTCCAGCATACAGTCCCATGTAAAGCACCTCACCCCTCCAGCATACAGTCCCATGTAAAGCACCTCACCCCTCCAGCATACAGTCCCATGTAAAGCACCTCCCCCTCCAGCACACAGTCCCATGTAGAGCACCTCACACCTCCAGCATACAGTCCTATGTAAACCACCTCCCCCTCCAGCACACAGTCCCATGTAAATCACCCCACCCCTCCAGCACACAGTCCCATGTAAATCACACCACCCCTCCAGCACACAGTCCCATGTAAACCACGTCCCCCTCCAGCACACAGTCCCATGTAAACCACCTCACACCTCCAGCACACAGTCCCATGTAAACCACCTCACACCTCCAGCACACAGTCCCATGTTAAGCACCTCACCCCTCCAGCACACAGTCCCATGTAATGCACCTCACCCCTCCAGCATACAGTCCCATGTAAAGCACCTCACCCCCTGCAGCATACAGTCCCGTGTAAAGCACCTCACCCCTCCAGCATACAGTCCCATGTAAAGCACCTCACCCCTCCAGCATACAGTCCCATGTAAAGCACCTCACCCCTCCAGCATACAGTCCCATGTAAAGCACCTCACCCCTCCAGCATACAGTCCCATGTAAAGCACCTCCCCCTCCAGCACACAGTCCCATGTAGAGCACCTCACACCTCCAGCATACAGTCCTATGTAAACCACCTCCCCCTCCAGCACACAGTCCCATGTAAATCACCTCACCCCTCCAGCACACAGTCCCATGTAAATCACACCACCCCTCCAGCACACAGTCCCATGTAAACCACGTCCCCCTCCAGCACACAGTCCCATGTAAACCACCTCACACCTCCAGCACACAGTCCCATGTAAACCACCTCACACCTCCAGCACACAGTCCCATGTAAAGCACCTCACCCCTCCAGCACACAGTCCCATGTAAGGCACCTCACCCCTCCAGCATACAGTCCCATGTAAAGCACCTCACCCCCTGCAGCATACAGTCCCGTGTAAAGCACCTCCCCCCTCCAGCATACAGTCCTATGTAAACCACCTCACCCCTCCAGCACACAGTCCTATGTAAACCACCTCCCCCTCCAGCACACAGTCCCATGTAAACCACCTCACACCTCCAGCATACAGTCCTATGTAAACCACCTCACCCCTCCAGCCTACAGTCCCATGTAAACCACGTCCCCCTCCAGCACACAGTCCTCCTAGGACTCGCACGCTACCCCTTCCCATCCTGAGCTCAGTCCTAGAGTCCTGGGAAGCCCCGCCCCTTTCCGTGACGTCATACTTTCCAGCCGCAGGGAGCGAGAGTGGTGCCTAGAATGTATGAGCTGTCGGGAGGCTGAGGTCACGTGGCTCTGGTCATGTGACTGTGAGGTAGGCTGTGGTGACAGGTAGTCCTCAGGTAAGAGCTCTGTTCCGGGGGCTTTTCTCCAGTGTCCTGTGAGGGGGGGATCATTAGTTCTTATAATGGTTTGGGGGCGGGGCTAGACTCATTCAATCAGGAGGATGAGTGTGGAGGATCAGCTTGTGACTACAACTCCCATCATGATTTCATCTGGTGCATAGAGTGGGTGATATGCAGCACTGTCCTTTACCTCCCACAGGTCGGCGGATTCTTACTTGATGCATAATATGTGATGTCTCGGGTGTTCGGGGCGGCGATGCTTCTGTGGGAGACGTCAGCTTTCTCTTGACTTCAATCGCAGGACGGCAAGTGTCAGACGAGTTGTGCGACCCGGAAACATCCGTGACGTTTCTTGTCCAGACGCCGAATCGCAGACCGGTCGCAAGTGACCAAAAATCCAGCAAGGTATGGCAGTATAAGGGTGCCGCAGAGGGAACGCCCGGCCGCAGGGATGAAGGGTACGGCTATACGAGTCGCCGTGAAAACACATGTAAGTCACAGACGGGTCGCGTGTTCAGCCCGAATAACATTAAAGTCAATGGAGGTAAAGTCCAGACACAAAATCCGCAAATCTGGATTTTTTAGACTGTCGCAGTGTAACCGAACCCTTCAGATGGCCGTATGCTGTCCGCAAAAATGCGGATCCGTTTTTTGTGGATTAGATGCAGACCCATTCACTTCTATGGGGCCCTTTTCTTCCGTTGCATGGCTCCGCAAAACAGATGAAAGGTGTCCTCTAGTGAAAATCAGGACGTGGCTCCGTTGAAGTCTATGGGTCTGCACAAATGTGGAATGCAATCCGTTTTTTGTGGACGCGCTGAACGGTGAAGACTGGATTACCAATTTGGTTCCCGTTTGTTAATATGGCCCTGGTGTGGCCCCTGCGGTCACGCGGTTCTCTGCTGCACCGTGGACTCGTCCCAGCGCCGGCTCGGCCCACGTGACCGGACACTAAGACTGAAGGGGTTAAAATCAGCTTTTGATTTCTCCTCGGGGTGCAGGTCCGTCTCTGACACCCCACCCGCTCCTCCTAGATTGCCGGAGCTTTAAGCCTCATTCACACGTCCGTGTCCAAATCCGTGAACAGGCGGTCAGGGATGCCTCCGTGAAGATGTCCGTGATGGGTCCGTGTTGGGTCCGCGTGTCATCCGTGTTAAACAGACACCGCAGCTGAAAAATATACGGTAATTATCAAAGCATGGCTTCCTAATGATCTATGGTTTTCATGGACCCATAGACTATAAGGCTGAGGGTGCTGTCCGTGAAGAACACGTACAGCACACGTATGTGGAACACGGATGCGTGAATGAGGCTTTAACCCCTTCCGCATTTGGACGTACATCCGGATTGCATGTCATTTCCAGCAATCTGTTAACTGGGGCTCTGTCACTTTAAAGTCTGAGAGCAGAGACACGGAAGACGCCGGCAAGAAACCAATCAGAGTGGTCCATTGCTGGCTATCGCTCTGATTGGTTAGTCTGCGCAGTCTAACCAATCAGAGTGCGGCATTGAAAAAAGGCTTCAGGTTTCAGGCTCTGATCTCCACTGTGTTCCTGAGCCGCCACCATCAGCAGCGAGTGTCAGCTGTAACATACAGCTGACACTCTGCTGCAACAGCCAAGATCGGTGCTGCCACTGATTCCGGACGTTTAACCCCTTAGATGCCGCGGGCAGTAGACACCCGCAGCATCCATAGGGTAACAGTGGGAGGGGGCTCCCTCTCTCTCCTCGGGACGCTGCATCCATGCTTGCCATGTATCTTAGGGCTCATTCACACGACCGTGGTTTGGATCCACATCTGAGCCTCATTTTTTGCGGCTTGGGTGCAGACCCATTTACTTCAGTGGGGCCGCAAAATATGCGGACAGCACTCAGGGTGCTGTCTGCATCTGTTGCTCCGTTCCGTGGCCTCGCAAAAATTCCAGATCATGTCCTATTCTTGTCCGTGTTGCCGTCTGTTCCGTTCTGCAAATTGCAAAAGGCACACGGACGGCATCCGTGTTTTGTGGATCCGCAATTTGCGGACCGCAAAACACGGCACGTTCGTGTGAACAAGCCCTTAGTGTCAGTGTAATACTGACACTATTGCAGTGCACTGTACAGAAATCAGGCCCATTGGATCTTCAAGATCTAAGTGGGACTTGATTAAAAAAAAGTGTAAAAATAAGTAATAAAATAAAAATTTCAAAATAAATGGCCTTTTCCCATATCCACTTATTTATAATTGATGAAAAAATAAATAAAATAAACTACACATAATTGGTATCGCCGCGTCCGTAACGCCCTTATCTATAAAAAGATTATGTTGCTAATAGCGTGTGAAAAAAATTAAGAAACAATGACGGAATTGCTGTTTTTATCATATCATATTAACCGCATGAGGAACCCCATAAAAATAAAAAACACTGACAGAATTGCAATTTTTAACTACTTCACCTCCCAAAAAATTGTATAAAAAGTGATCAAAAAGACATATGTACCCCAGAATGATACCAATAAAAACTACAGCCCTTCCCACAAAAAACAAGCCCCCCCACAGCTACATTGGTGAAAACATGTTATGGATGTTAGTGTATGGCGATGGAAAATATATTTTTAATACAAAAGTGATTTTATGCTGAAGAAGTAGTAAAACAAAAATCAAAAAACACTGACAGAATTGCAATTTTTGCCTAGCTCACCTCCCAAAAAAGTCATATGTATCCCAAAATCCCCTCACACAGCTACTTGGGTGAAAAAATACAAATGTTATGGATGTCAGTATGTGGTGATGCAAGATATATTTTTAATACAACACTGATTTCATGCTGGAAAAGTAGTAAAACATAAAACTATATAAATTTGGTATCGCCATGACCATATCAAGCCACAAAAAAAATGAGCAACAGCGTAAAAAGTTAAAAACATTGACAATTGCAATTTTTGCCTACTTCACCTCCCAAAAAAGTAATCAAAATAAAAACTTCAGCCCGTCCTGCATAGGTCAAAAAATAAAAATGTTATGGTCCCTAAAACAATTTCAGCAAATTCCATGTTAGAAAATCCCGACGCTCCTCTTTCCCTTCTGAACGCGGCCGTGCCCCCAAACAGGGGTTAATGATCACAAATGGGGTGTTGCCGTATTGAGGAAAAAAATGCCTAACAAATTGTGGGGTGCAATGTCTCCAGTTATTTCTTGTGAAAATGAAAAATTTGGGGCTAAAGCAACATTTTATTGGAAATTAAATTAAATTTTTCATTTTCACAGGCAAGTGTTTTTTTTTTTCTAAATTCTGTGAAACGCTTTTTGGGTCAAATCATTCACCTCTCGATAAATTCCTTGAGGGGTGTAGTTTCCAAAATGGGGTCACTTTTTTGGGAGTTTTCACTGTTGGGGTACCTCAGGGTCTTTTCAAATGTGACATGGCACCCAAAAACTATCTGCCCCCTCCATTAACAATATGGCGCTCCTTCCTTTCTGAGCTCTGCCGTGTGCCCATACAGCAGGTTACGACCACATGTGGGGAGTTTCTGTAAACTGCAGAATCGGGGTAATAAATATTGAGGTTTGTTTTGCTGTTAACCCTTGCTGTGTTACAGGAAAAATAGACTTAATGGAAAACCTGCACACAAAAAATTAACTTTTTAAATTTCACCTCCATTTTGCTTTAATTCCTACGGAACGAGGGTCCGGCGGTGATCCAGCCGATTTACGACACTAATGGCGGTTTCTGGCCAGAACAAAATATATATATAATATAGCAGTTTATCTCTGTGCCGGAACAGATCCCGCGGGCTGTTCTCTGGATGCCTGCCGGCCCCGTTAAGTATAATTCAGGCGCATTCCGGCAAAAATGTAGAAAATCGGCCGGACACCAACCGCTGCACGCTGTGGCGCCCGTAGGCTCAGTTTTGTGACAAATCAGTCCTTTCCGTTCTTCTGGTCCTATAACAGAGCAGAAGAACGGAAAAGCGAGCGCACATGTAAACTTAGCCTAAAAAAAACTTTTTTTAATTTTTTTTTTAAAGGGGTTCTCTGGGAATTAAGAAAATGAAAATGCTTAAATATTACTTTATTATAAATATATTACCAAATACCTTTCATTAGTTATAAAGGCTCGTTTTGTCCGGGGAGCGATCGTTAGGAAAAAAAAAATGGCCGCCATCCTACTAGTCCACACAAAAACTGTCCTAATCACACAGGAGGACAAGTTACTTTACCCTGAACTAAAGAGCTGCCTCATCCTCCTCTCTGCTCTGCTTGTCGGGGATTATGATCCTGAATACAGATGATACGATCTTCAGATGAATCTCTGTCGGAATGGAGTTCATGAGGAGACATGAAGTACAGAGAGGAGGTGGGGGTAATGAGCAGCAGCACTTGTATGCAGTCTCCATTACCACGGTCGGTCCTGTCCGTCCTCTCTGTACTTCATGTCTCCTCCATTCCTACAGAGATTCAGCTGAAGATCTTATCATCTGTATTCAGGATCATAATCCCTGACAAGCAGAGCAGAGAGGAGGATGAGGCAGCTCTTTAGTTCAGGGTAAAGTAACTTGTCCTCCTGTGTGATTAGGACAGGTTTTGTGTGCACTAATAGGACGGCGGCCATTTTATTTTGTCTAATATTTGTTCCCTAGACAAAATGAACCATTATAGGTAATGACATCTATTTATACTAAAGTAATATTTAAGTATTTTCATTTTCTTAATTCCCGGAGAAACCCCCTTTAACCTTGTGAAGTTCAGGCTCCTGTCGCCATCACCCTGTATATTAAAAGGAAAATTAATGAATTTGAAACCTTGATCCCCCTGGAAAGAGCAGAGTCTGCACGTCACTGACACCTAGTGGTAAAAGGAGGGTAATACACATAGCTGTGCTAAAGAAAAAAACTATATAAAACATCAGAGTAGCCTAGACTAATACTATCGAAGTAATGTACAGTATTTTGATATTCAGCAAGGGACACGCACCCCCTGGGCTGGAGCATAGGAGAATGGCTATTACATTACTATTACTACTGTTAGTAATGCATATTCAGGTATCCCCTTTTTATGATACATATTTATTTTTCATTATTTATATACTCTTTATGGAGAAATTAATCTTATTATTTCTACATTCCATTTATAATTAATATAATGGTCTCATAAGGATCAGTGTACTGCTTCCCCATATTTTATAGGGCCTGTGGGGTTTCTCTGTGCCAGGGCTGCAGTTTATGTTCCACCAAGGGCCCTATATTAGTTATGTTTTCTGTTTAACTATTTACATCCTGGAGTAAAAATACCCAGGGACTGTTCCTTCGGGATTATTATTAATGTGATATATTTTGTATTATTTTTACTATTTTTGGAAGTAATGATTATCTGTAAAGTCTTGTATGTCTTCTGGTAATTGTGGCTTTTACAATATCGATTCGATCAGTAACATATTAACATGTATTTCTTTTCCTTCTGACCCTCCACAAAAATGTGTGATTCCTGGAGAGATTTGGCAGTGTGGTGGGGGCATTATTCGGCTGAATGAGGCCACTGCCATTAGGGGGCACCAGCCTAATGAAGGGGGTACTTGATGGGATGGCCGAGTCACCTCCATTGTATCCTATAGGAGAGATTTACTATGACATGTTACCTCTCTCTGACACCCTCACCACTCAGAAAAGGAGGAGGACCACAGCAGGACCTCTGCATCCTGACTCCTTTAATAACGTGGCACACATGACACCAGACGTCTTCTCCGGCTCCAGGCTGAAGTAGATTTCAGCTCTGGCACATGGTGCAGTCTGACATGCGCCTTGTGAATTGTAGTAAATCTCGAGCGCAGGAAACCTTAAGACCAACGTACAGCAACCCGTACTTAAGAAATCTCCCCTCATAAATAGTCCTTTTATTTCCCAATTTCCAAATGTGAGCTCGTACTAAATCCTCCTCGTTGTCCACCAGGTTCAGCTGGTTTTCTTTGGGAAGATGATGGTCCTTTCCAATCAGTGACCCACCAGTGATGGACAAGGACAGAAACCTCATGGCTGTGAGGATGTTAGACCTCACCCTGGAGATCATCTACTTGATAACTGGAGAGGTGAGAGCCTCACATGATATCACTCGTATCTCTATTAATAATACAGGGAAATGACTGGAAAGGTGAAGGACTCTTAGAATATATGTAGTGATCGGCGTCTCCCCATACACAGGATTACACAGTAGTGAAGAAGTCGTCTGGTGAGTGTGTGACACCCCGTGTGTCAGGAGGACGGAGCAGGACCGCGGGAGCCATCACTGAGCGTCCACCTCATTCCCTGATACATGAGCAGAAGATCCTAGAACTTACCAACATGATCACTGAGCTGCTGAGTGGAGAAGTGAGCACTGCTGGGAATGCTGGGACATTATACAATAACGTCAAGGAGGTCTCTGGAGGATGACTGTATGATTGTGTTGTCAGGTTCCTATAAGGTGTCAGGATGTCTCTGTGTATTTCTCCATGGAGGAGTGGGAGTATTTAGAAGGACACAAAGATCTGTACAAGGACTTCATGATGAAGGATCACCAGCCCTTCACATCACCAGGTAAGAAGAGACCTTCCTTCATTATAGAGAAGACCAGGTTTGAGAATCTCCTAGATTTACCCATCTTCAGATCATGATATAAACAATCTATAGTAACACCTCTTTGAGAAGATCACTCCCTTATTCAGGCTAGATTTGCTTTGACAGATTTTCAGTTTCACCATGTATTATGTATCCTGCCATCTTCTTTGAGAAGACCACTTACCTAGAAGATGACTTTTCAGTGCAATTTTGGGTGTTTGTGGCCTAACTTTATTCAGTCACTAGTTCTTTTTCCCCCCCTGTAGATGAATCCAGTAGAAGAAATCCATCAAATAGATGTCCCAGTCCTCTATATTCCAGGGATGGTCCAGAGGAAAAGCAAAATGTCCAACTGGATCATCAGGTGAGATTTCTGCAAATCCTCTACAGATGGACGTAGTGACACCTTCTTGTAAATGTCTCCAGCAGTTGTAATGAAGCATACACTATCGGTCATACCATGAAAACCGCTGAGAGAAGTGGCTATTGTTGATGGCCTGGTGATGATGGCACCTTTCAGGGTGGGACATGTTAGACAGTAAGTGCACAGATAGTTCTTGAGGTTGTTGTGTTGGAAGCTGGAAAATGGGCAAGCATGAGTATCTGAGAGAGATTGACAGGGGTCCAAATTGTGAAGACTAGATGACTGGGGGTCAGAACATCTCCAAAATGGCTGTTCTTGTTGGGTTACCCTGGTATGTTGTGGTTAGTACCTACCAGAAGTGGTCCAAGGAAGGACAACGGACGAACCTACGACAGGGTCATGGGTGACCAGGGCTAACTCACCGGTGGAGGAATGTGCTCCTGTCCCAGCTTGAAAAAATGTCTCAGATTGATAGCCCAGAAAGTTCTCGTGATGCACAGTTTGTGGCTGAAGGAATAAATGTAGATGGGAGCAAAATCTCTACAGTGTGTGACCTTTCATTAGCATACAATGTTCAGGGCTCACTAATGCACCCAGGGAGCCGTCTGGCCCAATCCCACAGAAGACCTACTGTTGTTAAATTGCTGACAATGTTCCTGCTGTTCATGATGGAAAGGTGTCAGCTTGCTGTGCATAGGGCTGTGTAGCCACGAACCAGTCAGAGCGCCCATGCTGACCCCTATCAACTGGCGAACGTGCCTACAATGGGCTTGTGAGTGTCTGAACTGGAGCACGGAGCAATGGAAGAAAGGTGGCCTGGTCTGAGGAATCTAGTTTACTTTTACATCCTATGGGACTACCTACTGATTAGGCACACACATCCTAACCGTTAGGATGTGTGTGCCTAATCAGTAGGTAGTGGTTACTAATTCAAGATTTATAAAAGATTGCATTAAAATTCCCCCATTATTAAAGGGGTTGTCAGGGTTCAGAGCTGAACCCGGACATACCCTTATTTTCACCCAGGCAGCCCCCCTGATGTAACGTCACCGGCTCTGATGGGCGTGCTTTAGCGCTGCCCTAGCCGTCTTTCTGGCAGCCCCATGGAGAGCTTGGTTCGTCACCGGAACTCATGAAAATGCCTTTGTCCTGTGTGATTTAACGCAGGGCAAAGGAGAGCACCGGAGCATGAGCATCAGCTCTGAACCCGGACAACCCCTTTAAGATGCAGTGCAGATTGATATAAAGTTCTGCCGCGTAAATCATTGACTGAATGATAGCACAATGTCAGTCAGCTGCTTCTAAGGCTAGCAATATACTGTACAATATATTGTAAGATTCATGAGGGGGGGGGGGTGTTGTGTAATGTAAAAAAGTCACAAATTCTATGTTTGCGCAAGTCCCATTTAGCACAGAAATTTGCGACTTTTCACTGTTCTATACAATGGGCTGGTGGGAGGGAGGGGACAGGCAAGCCGTGGGCTACTAACGCATTACTGAACACAATGGCGGTGCCGAGTAGTTGTCACGGCAGTCGGGAGTCTTATGAAGGCCCGAGGCCTGCCTTATCCTGGCCGCTATTACATCCTGCCTTTAAGACTGATTGTGCACTGTAATACAGGAGTGTGACAGTGTGCAGTGCGAGAGATTAGACGCAGGTTCAGGTCCTTTAAAATGTGAAAAATAGTTGAATAAAGTTTTAAAAATGTTTAAAAACAAATATCTATAGAGCCCAAATCAGACCCCCAATGTTAATCAGACCCCCAGTGTTAATGGGATCCCCAATCAGACCTCAGATCAGACCCCTAATGTTAATTGGATCCCATTCAGACCTCAGATCAGACCCCATGTTAAAAGACCCCATTCAGACCACAGATCAGACCCTGTGTTAGGAAGATCCCCAATCTGACCTCAGCTCAGACCCCCAATGTTAATCGGATCCCATTCAGACCTCAGATCAGATCACATGTTAATGAGACCTCCAATCAGAACTACACAGGGCAAAGGCTTTTTTGGGAGATCCAGTGATGTATTGGCTCTCCATGGGGACTGCTAGGCTAAAGCCTGGCCGTCAGTGCCGGTGACGTCACCGGCAGCACTGCTAGGCGGAAGCCTCTGCCTAGCAGTGTGAAAATATAAACAAACAAGTCCTTGCCTTGCACGACCCAGCATGGGCCAAGGGAGAGCATCAGAGCATGAACCTGGACAACCCCTTTAATAAGACCCCATTCAGACCTTAGAACAGACCCCATGTTAAAAAGACCCCCAAACAGACCTCAGATCAGACCCCCCAATGTTAATAAGACCCAATTCAGACCTCAGATCAGACAAAAAAAAATATATATATAAATCAACTTACCGCTGCTGTTCCTGAGATCCAGCGCTCTTCCCTGCAGGAGAAGACCAGTAAGCGGTGAGTACCGAGCCATCACAGGGAGAGCCGCATTCAACGCTCCCTTTTAATGGAAGAGCTCGTTATTATTCACCCCGTAAGATGCACTGATGTTTTCCCCCCACTTTGGGTGCATCTTATAGAGCAAAAAAACATGGTAATTGTTTTCTCTGCATCCATAACAACACGACTCATCAAATGACCCTTTAATTTAACCTGTAAAAAAAAAAAAATCACCACTACCAGATTTACTCTTTTTTTCCCCCCCAAAAAAAGAAAAAGAATAAAAACTTATAAAAGGTTCCCACATATCCTGAAATTGTGTAAATGAAATCTGTGGCTAACCCCACAAAAAACTTGCCTTCACAGATCTCTGGTGTCAGAATATGATGACACAAAGCAGTCTGTTTTCCTAAAGAAAAAAAAAAAAGAACTGTTTAAAAGTCATACAACATAAAACGAAGCATATGAATGTGTAAAATGCTTGTGCTGAGGAGATTAGTCTCCATTTAGGGCAGATTGCTTTCATGTTTTTGATCTTCTCCTAGATATACAGAATAAAGTAGAATCATTAATTTTATTTCAGGTCCTTCATGTGGGATCCTTCCCAGGACATTTTGGTGGAACAACGAGTGGACTTAAAAACCCCATGTCGGTGAACGGTAAGAGCCTTTCATAAGTCTTATGTCCTTGTACCATTCTCCACAGGGTAATGATGTAAATGTACCAGTTTCTAGGAGGTATTGAGGTCAATGTCCCTGTCTCCATGGGTTAATGGCGTAATCTCTAGGATGTTTTGGGGTCAATGTCCCAGTCTCCAGGAGGTATTGAGGTCAATCCACCAGTCTCCAGATTATTAGGGTCAATGTCCCAGTCTCTAGGAGGTATTGGGGTCAATGTCCCAGTCTCCAGGAGGTATTGGGGTCAATGTCCCAGTCTCCAGGAGTGATTGGCGTCAATGTCCCAGTCTCTATAGGATATTTGTGTGCCCATCCCACTTATTAGGGGGTACGTGCACTGTCCTCATGCTGGGAATTTAATAGCCTTGGGGGATACATGTGAATCGTTTGAGTAGAAGGTGATTGGATTAGGTGGTTAACACTGTAAAATCTAAGGAAGTAAAAGTAAGGAACAGAACACCAGGGTTGGTTTACAGGTGTTTTATCTGAAGACGGGAATCTTTTGATGGATGGGTTTGGTAGGGACTTCCAGAGGACAGTGATGCCCCGAGGAAGGGAGTGTAAAGTAGAGGAGCCCACATGGAGGCATCTGACCAAACCAGGGAAGTACAGTGGATTTTCTGTATCTGCATATCTGGACAGGGCACACAAAAAACTCAACCAGTAATAGACATCACACCTTGATAAATACGTACAAAGATAAAACCGTGGGCGTATCAGCATACCATCAAAGTGCGATCCAAGTGAATTCTCATCATCAAGAGGATGAAACATAAAAGCACAGACATGAATCGAGGCAGAAAAATGGGTTGAGACATAAAAAAAAAGTCTTATTGTTAAACATGCCAGGCTCCTAAGGCTAAGTGAAATAAATCCTCGTATAGAACCTTCTTTGCTTAAATGTTTTCCATGGTGCCCGTGATGAGGGCGGAAGCTGGGGAGGCAAAACACTATGAGGAACGTACTTTTCCAAAAGAATGACCATGAGTGCTGTCAGAATAGTAGTAAGCCGGTTTGTTACGGTGACTGAGACGCACAGGTCATTGCCAGAACAGAATCCTGTGCGGTTATCGTGGTGTCTGTAGCCAACATAGAAGCCAGAATCGTACCAATTTTCAACAAACCATAGGAAGAAATGGGCCCTTTCACACCGGCCAAGGATTGGGTTTGTTATCGGAATGGCTGTTTCCAGACTAATGAGCACATCTTTCCTTTGGCAACAAAATCCTAACTTTCCATTACGCCCCATGACAGCACCTGTGAGAGATCTTCCCAGATCTTTAAAAGGGTCCTCCATACTCCATTCATCAGTTTCTTCCTGTTTCCTGTCCATAGGACAGGGGGATGAATCTTTCCCGGGTCTGTTAGGGGGCTGCATGGCCTCTAGGGTTTTTGTAACATACCTAGTGGAGGTCCCTGACGGCGTAAGGCTCCACTAGGAGCCACTGTGGAAGTCCGGTTTTTGTCCCCTTTTGCCATGGGGGCGACCTCGTTCCCTTCATACATGCGGCTGGGCTAAGTTCCGGTGGGGAGGGGGGATGCGTCCTCTCCTGGTTGTTCTTGCAGACCCTGTTTCCGGGGTGCATTGAGCGGATGTGATGTGTGCATTCCACGCCGGGAAAGGAAGCGAAGGGGCCGAGGACACATGGTGGCCTGTGCGCGGCCTGTAAAAAGGGGATGCCGGCCAACCATCATGGAGGGAAAAAAGCAGCAGAAGCACCAGTGTGACAAGTTCGGGAGAACAGCCATTTTTCTTTCTGGATTCCCCTTTTGTGCACTATCGACATGCAGGAGGAAGGGGAGACACCACATCGCACTGAAAGACAGGGGCAACACTCCGAACCCGGTATGGTACTCCTGGGTGGTAAGAGGGGTTTTACCCCACGGTCTCCTATATGGGAGACTATTTTATCTATTTCCTGGTGATTTATTGTGGGCTATGTATTGATACAGGTTAAGGAGGCCCCAAGGAAAGGTGTCCACAAGATGAAAGGCAGAGAGTGTGGGATTTGTAGAAAAAAGGTAGGTCCATCTTACCCCAAAGCCTTTTGTCAGCGCTGCCTGGATTGAGTGTTAGCGGAGGAATCCCCATCCTTTTTCCAGAATATATTCCTCGGTGGAACAGTTTAAGAAATCGCTTCCTAGTTCTTCTAGGCAGAGCAAGGCTCAAGTGATAGAATCGGACTTTACTGAGTCAGATTTGGAGGAGGAGGGAGTAATAGAAAGTTCAGATTCTTCCTCTGAAAATCTTACGGGAAGACTACTATTTAAAGTGGAGGATACGGACCTTTTATTAAAAGTGGTGAGGTCCACTATGGAGGTAGAAGAAGAGAGACTAGATCAAGACAGGAGCTAATGTTTGAATGTCTGAGGCCAAGAAAGGCGAGAATGTTTCCTATTCAGGACTGTGTTAAGGAGTTGATAAAGCGAGAATGGAACAAGCATGATAAAAAGTTTTTTATTCCTAGATCAGTCAAAAGGAAATACCCATTTAATGATCAGGATGTCTCGGCCTGGCAGGATGCTCCTAGGGTAGATGCTCCAGTTGAAAAAGTTAATAAGAAATAAGCCCTCCCGTTTGAAGATCTGGGTTCCCTTAAAGACAGGTGTCAGCTCTTTTATCCATCCTATCTTAGACAAAAATTGGGAAGCATCTACCTCCTCTTTTAAGCCTAATTTTGCTACAACATTGGTTCAAGGTCATTTAAAGTCTGGTTAGGGGAATTAGAATCACACATTGCTAACAGAACCCGAGGGAGCAGCTACTGGAAGCAATGCCTACAATGCTGAAATCAGTAGACTTCATTTCTGATGCGTCAGCTAACGCTCTAAGGTTATTGGCCAGAGCAGCGGCATTGTCTAACTCGGCCAGAAGATCCCTTTAGCTGAAGGGATGGAAGGGGGATGTTGCTTCTAAATCCAAATTATGTGCCCTTCCTTGCCAGGGAAATTTTTCATTCAGCCCAACACTAGATGACATATTGGACAAAGCATCTGATAAGAAGAAGGGGTTCCCTGTGCCATCCTTTCCTAAGCAGAGAAAGCCATTTTGATTTAGAAATAAAAAGAAAGGCAATGAGTGGAGAAAAGACAAATCAAGGGGCCTTTTGTTTAAGACCAAGCCCCAGTCTTCCAGTGTTTCTCAGCAATGACGCCAGGTCTCAGGTGGGGGGTCAACTGTCTTTGTTCTTTCAAGCTTGGGAAAATATCACAACAAGTACCTGGGTGAAAAATATAATAAAAGAAGGATACCTATAGATTTCAAAAGACCCCCACCGAGAAGATGAAAAATTACGGCTTTAGATCAACATTCTCCAAAACAGCGTAATTAGGAGAAATAAGACAGCCCCTGGACAAGTCAGTTCTAGTCCCAGTTCCTACAGAAGAAATAGGAGAAAGGTTTTATTCAACCCTCTTTCTTTTCCCCAAGCCGGACGGGTCCTATCGGACAATAATAAACCTGAAGGACCTCAATTTATATCTACCCCGGTAACTCGGATGGAATCAATATCATCAACAATTCTTCATTTATTTCCCAATTGCGTCATGGCTTCACTAGATACCAAGGACGCCTATTACCACGTGCCCATACATCCTTCGTCTCAGAAATTTCTCAGTGCGAGTAAAGGAGTCAGTTCTTCACCTACTGTTCAGATCTCTCCCCCTTGGAATATCTCAGGCACGAGAATCTTCACAAAGCTGATGGCAGAGGTGATGGCACAAATAATAATCAGACTTTATAATTATACCGCATCTAGATGACCTTCTTGTAGTAGGACAGTCTCCAAGTTCCCTTGCAGCCCAAATTCAGGAAGTGTTAAAGATATTCATGGGCTTGGGTTGGCTTGTAAACTGGGAAAAATCGTGTCTGACGCAGAGTTACCGCTGTACCTTCCAAGGTACAAGGTATTCAACTAGATACCTTATCCCAAAAGTCCTACCTCCCGGAGGGGAAGTGCCTTTCAGTACAGCAAAGGATAAAGGAATTCAGCAAAACCAGGGTGACGACTCTAAGGGAGGCCATGTCAGTTCTAGGTTTAATGACATCATGTATACCGGCGGTAAAATGGGCGCAATTCAGGTCCAGGAGTCTTCAGGTGCACATTCTATTACTTTGGAACAAGGAGGTGCCATCCCTAGATTACAAATGTCCAATTCCCAAGTCAGTGAGGGATTCTCTTTCCTGGTCGGCAAAGACAAAGAACCTGAGTCAGGGAGTGGAATGGATAAAGGACAATCCTTTAATAATCACAACAGACGCAAGCCCACAGGAATTGGGGGGCTCACTCAGTTTTGGGGGTTTCCCATAGTCAGTGGTCAGTGTTACAAGGTCAACAGTGCCAAAATGACAGAGAGCTGAGGGTAATATATTGTGTTTTTTTTTAAAATACCTTCCCTCCCTAATAGACCGACATGTCAGGATTCTGTCAGACAGTGCGACAGCGGTAGCCTATGTCAACAGGCAGGTGTCACGGCTGTTTAAGGGTAACAAGAGTATACACAGTAAAAAGAGCTACTGACCGGACCCAAACTAGGGAAGAGAAAGGGTGACCCCTGTCAGACCCTCAACACTCTCCCTATGCTGCTAAAGCACATGCCCGGATCCAAATGGTGGAACGAGGCATGCCCGCGTACCTTAGACTGATGAGCCCTGTAACCCCTACAATAGTGGAAGGGGCACGGCCTCCGATGCCCTGCACAGAATAAGGAGGGAACCGGGGCCACCTCAGATCCAGTCAGGAAATCACCAGGTACATAACAAAATCTGCACACTTAGCTGATGGAGCTGCAGCCGTAGAGAAGACGGATCCAAGGACCGCTGGCAATATCCGGAGTGCTTGCAGCAGCAGAACACAGGTCCAGAGAACTAGTAGCTAAAGGAGTGAAGATACTCAAGGCAGAGCTACAACTGAAAGGAGAAATATAATCCACGCCCTGCAATAGGAGGAGGGGTGATTTAAAGGCAGAGAAATCAAATGCAGGAGAGACAGCTGAGAGTAAGACCTCATCACAGGGGCGGAGAAACAGAACAGTGAGAAAACCTCCAACCCTAAGTGACATCATCACAGGGGTGGAGACACAGAGCTTTGAGAACGTCTCAAAGCTCTGGTAGTGACAGTACCCCCCCTTCTACGGGTGGACTCCGGACACCCAGGACCCACCTTCCCAGGATGAGCCCTATGAAATGCCCTGATAAGGCGAGTGGCTTTAATGTCCGACATCGGAACCCACATCCTCTCCTCAGGACCATAACCCTTCCAATGAACGAGGTACTGAAGAGAACCGCGGACAATGCGAGAGTCCACAATTATGGAAACCTCAAACTCCAGATTGCCATCAACCAAAATCGGAGGAGGAGGCAAAGAGGAGGGTACCGTGGGCTGGACATATGGTTTTAAGAGAGATCTGTGAAAAACATTATGTATCTTCCAAACCCGTGGAAGATCAAGGCGGAAGGCAACAGGATTGATGACTGACAAAATTTTATAAGGCCCAATAAACTTGGGGCCCAATTTCCAGGAGGGAACCTTCAGTTTAATATTTCTTGTAGACAACCACACCAGATCACCCACATTCAGGTCCGGACCAGGCACACGTCTCTTATCAGCCACACGCTTATACTTCTCACTCATCTTTCTGAGATTACTCTGAATCTTTTGCCAAATGGTAGACAAAGACGAGGAAAATCTCTCCTCCTCAGGTAAACCAGAAAGAGCCCCTCCCGAGAATGTCCCAAACTGCGGATGGAACCCATATGCACCAAAAAATGGTGACTTATCAGAAGATTCCTGACGACGGTTGTTCAAAGCAAACTCAGCAAGAGGGAGAAATGAACACCAATCCTCCTGGTTCTCTGCCACAAAACAGCGCAAATATGTCTCCAGATTCTGATTGAGGCGCTCAGTCTGACCATTCGACTGCGGGTGAAAAGCAGAAGAGAAGGACAGCCGAACCCCCAGGCGAGAACAGAAAGCCTTCCAGAACCTGGACACAAACTGCGTGCCTCTATCGGAAACAATCTCAGAGGGAATGCCGTGCAATTTAACAATATGATCGACAAAAGCTTGCGCCAACGTTTTAGCATTGGGTAAACCAGGGAAAGGAACGAAATGAGCCATCTTGCTAAAACGGTCCACGACCACCAGGATCACCGACTTCCCCGAGGAACGAGGAAGATCCGTGATAAAGTCCATGGACAGGTGTGTCCAAGGACGGGAAGGTATGGGTAACGGGAGAAGGGAACCTGAAGGTCGTGAACGAGGGACCTTAGCGCGAGCGCACGTCTCACAAGCCGCCACAAAACCCTCCACAGACTTACGAAGAGCCGGCCACCAAAATCTCCGAGCAATGAGATCTACCGTGGCTCTACTCCCGGGGTGACCAGCAAGAACTGTATCATGATGTTCCTTAAAGAGTTTGTGACGTAGCTCAGGAGGCACGAACAACTTCCCGGAGGGACAACGGGCAGGTGCCTCAGACTGGGCAGCCTGGACCTCGGCCTCCAAATCGGAATATAGAGCAGAAACAACTACCCCCTCCGCCAAAATGGGACCCGGGTCCTCGGAGTTTCCTCCTCCCGGAAAACAGCGAGAGAGAGCATCAGCCTTCACATTCTTGATCCCAGGGCGGAAAGTAACAACAAAATTAAATCTGGAGAAGAACAGAGACCATCTGGCCTGTCTCGGATTCATACGCCTGGCCGACTCCAGGTACGCCAGATTCTTATGGTCGGTAAAAACGGTGATAGGGTGCCTGGCCCCCTCCAACCAATGGCGCCATTCCTCGAAAGCCAACTTGATGGCCAACAACTCCCTATCTCCCACATCATAGTTTCTCTCTGCCGGGGAGAGTTTTCTAGAGAAAAAGGCACAAGGTCGCCATTTGGCAGGAGAGGGGCCCTGGGACAAAACTGCACCCACACCCACCTCGGAAGCATCCACCTCAACAATAAAAGGTAAGGAAACATCGGGATGCAGCAAGATGGGAGCAGACGCAAAACTCTCTTTAATCTTAGAAAAGGCTGCAAGCGCCTCCTCCGACCAAGAGGAAAAATCCGTCCCCTTTTTTGTCATGTCAGTAAGGGGTTTGACAATAGAGGAATAATTCAAAATGAACTTTCTGTAGTAGTTAGCAAAACCCAGAAAGCGCATCAATGCCTTCTGATTTTCAGGAAGCTCCCACTCCAGCACAGCACGGACCTTCTCCGGATCCATGCGAAAACCAGAAGCAGAGAGGAGAAAACCCAGAAATTGAATCTCTGATACCATAAAAAGACATTTCTCCAGCTTGGCATACAGTTTATTTTCCCGCAGTATCTGCAGGACCTGAAAAAGATGATCCTGATGAGTCTGAACATCAGGGGAAAAAATCAAAATATCATCAAGATACACCAATACAAATTTCCCCATTAAATGATAGAAAATACTATTAACAAAATGCTGAAAGACGGCCGGAGCATTCATCAGGCCGAAAGGCATAACGAGATTCTCGAAATGCCCGTTAGGGGTATTAAAGGCCGTTTTCCATTCATCCCCCTCTCTGACCCTGACCAGGTTGTACGCGCCTCTCAGATCCAATTTGGAAAACACCTTGGCCCCAACAATTTGGTTGAAGAGGTCCGGGATCAGAGGAAGGGGATAGGGATCGCGAATCGTGATACGGTTCAGCTCCCTAAAATCTAAGCAAGGTCTCAGAGAGCCATCTTTTTTTTAACAAAAAAAAAACCCGCGGCAACAGGCGACTTTGAGGGACGAATATGCCCCTTCTCGAGACTCTCAGAGATATAGGTTCGCATTGCGAGTCTCTCCGGTTGTGAGAGATTGTAGAGGCGTGCCTTTGGCAGCTTGGCGCCGGGAATGAGGTTAATGGGACAGTCAAACTCCCGGTGAGGAGGTAGCTCCTGAACACCGCTCTCGGAAAACACATCCGAGAAATCAGAGAGAAATGATGGCAGAGTTTTAGTAGACACCTCAGCAAGAGTGGCTGTGAGACAATTCTCTCTACAAAAGTCACTCCACTCATTTATTTGCCTTCCTTGCCAATCAATAGTGGGGTTATGTCTAGTGAGCCAGGGTAGCCCCAAAACTAGAGGAGAAGGCAATCCGTTAAGGACAAAACAAGATATCTCCTCCACATGAGTGTCACCTACAGCTAGCCGGATATTGTGAACAATGCCTTTCAGAGATCTCTGCGAGAGTGGGGCAGAGTCAATAGCAAAAACAGGTATATCCTTTTCTAATGTACAAACCTGAAACCCATGCAAAGCTACAAATTGAGTGTCAATAAGATTGACGGCCGCTCCACTATCGACAAAAATCTCACAAGGAATGACCTTGCTCTCTAGCGCCACCCTGGCAGACAGGAGAAAACGGGAACTGCAGGTCAGAGGAAAAGCATCAATTCCCACATCAACTTTGCCCAAAGTAGCAGATGAAGCAGAACTTGATGATCCACCTCTTGAGGTTTTTCTCTTATTATCGCTCTTAGTACAGTTCAGGAATCTCCTAGACGGACAAACATTTGCCAAATGACCTATGCCCCCACAACAAAAACACACCATATTCTGAGGACTAAATCCTCTTTTATCAGGGGCAAGTCGGCCTAGCTGCATGGGCTCCTCCTCAGAGGGGAGCGAGACAGGATGAGACCCCTGCATACTGAATGAGTCCGCACCATTGCCCCTAGACTGACAATGGCTGGACGGAGAGGTCTTGTTTCTTTCCCTTAGACGCCTGTCAAGGCGTACCGCCAATGACATGGCAGACTCTAAGGATGTTGGTCTCTCATGGAAAGCAAAGGCATCTTTCAAACCCTCTGAGAGACCATGACAGAACTGACTTCGGAGTGCAGCATCATTCCAGCCTGAATCAGCTGCCCATCTCCGAAATTCAGAACAATAAAGCTCCGCAGACAGTTTGTTCTGGCATAGAACACGTAAGTTCGATTCTGCCAGAGCAACACGATCCGGGTCATCATATATCTGCCCCAGGGCCACAAAAAACCTCTCCACGGATCGCAGGGAAGGATCCCCTGATGGCAGCGAAAAAGCCCAAGTCTGAGCATTACCTCTGAGCAGGGAGATGACAATCCTCACCCTCTGTTCTTCATTACCAGAGGAGTGGGGACACAAACAAAAATGGAGTTTACATGCCTCTCTGAAGCGAACAAAATTCTCACTGCCCCCGGAGAACGTTTCCGGAAGTGAGACCTTTGGCTCGCAACAGACTCCATGAGCCGGAGCAGAGCCCAATGCTTGTAGCTGAGTCAGAGATTGACGGAGATCCGCTACTTCCAAAGAAAGACCCTGCATGCGGTCAACCAGGTCAGAAAGCGGATCCATGTCAACAAGGACGGTTTTGGTGGATTATAATGTCACGGCTGTTTAAGGGTAACAAGAGTATACACAGTAAAAAGAGCTACTGACCGGACCCAAACTAGGGAAGAGAAAGGGTGACCCCTGTCAGACCCTCAACACTCTCCCTATGCTGCTAAAGCACATGCCCGGATCCAAATGGTGGAACGAGGCATGCCCGCGTACCTTAGACTGATGAGCCCTGTAACCCCTACAATAGTGGAAGGGGCACGGCCTCCGATGCCCTGCACAGAATAAGGAGGGAACCGGGGCCACCTCAGATCCAGTCAGGAAATCACCAGGTACATAACAAAATCTGCACACTTAGCTGATGGAGCTGCAGCCGTAGAGAAGACGGATCCAAGGACCGCTGGCAATATCCGGAGTGCTTGCAGCAGCAGAACACAGGTCCAGAGAACTAGTAGCTAAAGGAGTGAAGATACTCAAGGCAGAGCTACAACTGAAAGGAGAAATATAATCCACGCCCTGCAATAGGAGGAGGGGTGATTTAAAGGCAGAGAAATCAAATGCAGGAGAGACAGCTGAGAGTAAGACCTCATCACAGGGGCGGAGAAACAGAACAGTGAGAAAACCTCCAACCCTAAGTGACATCATCACAGGGGTGGAGACACAGAGCTTTGAGAACGTCTCAAAGCTCTGGTAGTGACAGCAGGGGGGACAAGATCACCTCAGTTACCTGGTCTGACGTTCGAGATTTTCCAATTACTAGAAAGGAGAGTGCTTTCTCTTTCAGCGGTGCACCTAAAAGGCTTTGTTGTTCCAAGGGTCCCTTAGTCATCCTGCCTTGTCTGAACCCCCCCCTTATACCATGGTTTTGGAAGACATGATTGTATTTAGACCAGATCCTGCCTTTCTTCCAAAGGTGGTCTCCGTTTTTCATAGATCTCAGGAAATCATTTTGCCCTCCTTCTGCCAAAATCCCAAAAATGAAGGGAAGGAAACATCCCATACACTAGATGTAAGGAGAATGTGTGTGTGTAGGTACTTAGAATCAACCAAGGAATGAAAGAAAGCCCCTCAGTTGTTTATTCAATTTCAGGGTCCAAACAGGGGTCTAAAAGTTACAAGTCATATATAGCTAGGTGGATAATGAGAACAATAGGTTTAGCCTATTCTTCAGCAGGTCTGTAGGTTCCAACAGGGTTCCACGAGGGCTGTAGCTTCTTCCTGGGCAGAGAAAGGCTGTGCCACCATTGACCAAAGTTGTAGAGCTGCTACCTGGAGCTCTCCGCACACCTTTTACAAAAATTACAGATTGGATCTCTCATCTGCTCAAGACTTGGCCTTCGGGAGGAAAGTCTTGCAGGCGGTGGTCCCAGCCTAAGATTTATCTAGTCTAATCTCTCACAGGTGCTGTCATGGGTGGTAATGGAAATACATTGATTACTCTACTGGTAATCAGTTTTCCATGAGCCCATGACAGCACCTACATTATTCCATAATATATATATATATATATATATACACACACACACATATACAGTCAGGTCCATAAATATTGGGACATCGACACAACTCTAACATTTTGGGCTCTATACACCACCACAATAGATTTGAAATGAAACTAACATTATGTACTTTAACTGCAGACTGTCAGCTGTAATCTGAGGGTATTTACATCCAAATCAGGTGAACGGTGTAGGAATTACAACAGTTTGCATATGTGCCTCCCACTTGTTAAGGGACCAAAAGTAATGGGACATAATAATACTCATAAATCAAACTTTCACTTTTGAATACTTGGTTGCAAATCCTTTGCAGTCAATTACAGCCTGAAGTCTGGAACGCATAGACATCACCAGACGCTGGGTTTCATCCCTGGTGATGCTCTGCCCGGCCTCTACTGCAACTGTCTTCAGTTCCTGCTTGTTCTTGGGGCATTTTCCCTTCAGTTTTGTCTTCAGCAAGTGAAATGCTCAATCGGATTCAGGTCCGGTGATTGACTCGGCCATTGCAGAACATTCCACTTCTTTCCCTTAAAAAACTATTTGGTTGCTTTTGCAGTATGCTTTGGTCATTGTCCATCTGCACTGTGAAGCGCCGTCCAATGAGTTCTGAAGCATTTGGCCGAATATGAGCAGATAATATTGCCCGAAACACTTCGGAATTCATCCTTCTGCTTTTGTCAGCAGTCACATCATCAATAAATACAAGAGAAGCAGTTCCATTGGCAGCCATACATGTCCGCGCCATGACACTGTCACCACCATGCTTCACTGATGAGGTGGTATGCTTAGGATCATGAGCAGTTCCTTTCCTTCTCCATACTCTTCTCTTCCCATCACTCTGGTACAAGTTGATCTTGGTCTCATCTGTCCATAGGATGTTGTTCCAGAACTGTGAAGGCTTTTTTTAGATGTTGTTTGGCAAACTCTAATCTGGCCTTCCTGTGTTTGAGGCTCACCAATGGTTTACATCTTGTGGTGAACCCTCTGTATTCAGGTGCAGTCACTGTATTACACCGGGCCCTGCGCACAGAAGTCTCTTTGTATGTAAAATCTTTCATTAATCCTTTATAAATCGCTCTCCTTTTGATAAACTAGCCTAATCGCCTGCATCAGTACTCACTATGAATGCAGCGTGCGGTCCGGCCGGCATGTGACTGACGTCACGCTCCTCCCACTTCATTAATGAAGCAGGAGCAGGATGAAGTCATGCGCCGGAGGGACCGCACGCTACATTCATAGTGAGTACTGATGCAGGCGATTAGGCTAGTTTATCAAAAGGAGAGCAATTTATAAAGGATTAATGAAAGATTTTACATACAAAGAGACTTCTGTGCGCGGGGCCCGCTGTAATACAGTGACTGCATCGGGCCCCGCTTTGAGTTGCCTCCAGTCCCTCCTCCCTCCCCGCACTGTGACTGATGTATCGCCGGCCACACTGTGCAGCATAGCGGCCGGCGATATATCCGTGTCAGCTAGTTTATCAAAAGGAGAGCGATTGATTCAGGATTAAAGAAAGATTTTACATACAAAGAATAAAGTACTGTAATGCTGTGACACATAAGGCCATAAGGGGGACCAGCATAAGATGCTATATGTGTGTCACCCACACATATAGCATCTTATGCTGGCCCCCCTCATGGCCCTATGTGTCACAGCACACATCCCCCATAACAGTGCATCATCCACAGATCCCCCCCCATAACAGTGCATCATCCACAGATTCCCCCCCCCCCCCCGCATAACAGTGTCATCCCCAGACCATTAGTTCAAAAATCCACCAATAGCACACCTTTTGGTTCAAAATTTTTTTTTTTTCTTATTTTCCTCCTCAAAAACCTAGGTGTGTCTTATAATCAGGTGCATCTTATAAAGCGAAAAATATGATACTTAACCAAACTGAAAAAAAGTTTTGGCGTTCAAAGACACATGTACTAAAAAAAATAATGAAAATGGCCTGGTCTTGAACTGGTTACTGTATATGCCCCATTTTCATTAAACTTTTTGTTTTTATATAAATCTGCATGCTAGTGTATGATTTGTTAATTTATTTTTTTTTGTATAACTAGGAAACATGTCTTGCTCATTGTATGGATTTTCCACAGCATTTTATCAATTTCAAATAAAGAAAAAAAAATGTTGAGGTCTTTTTGGGAAAAGAATTGTTTACTTTTCCAGGTGAAGACTGGATGAGAAACTCGCATGGATATCTCCTTTTATTTCCTATTTATAAAGTGAAAGTCACAGATTGACAAAAAAAGACTTGGACATAGACTGGGTAAAATGATTGCATGTTCAGAATGTGGGAAACATTTTAAAAAGAAATCGTATCTTTTGAAGCACGAGAGAATCCATAAAGATGAAAGGCCATTTTCATGTTCAGAATGTGGGAAATCTTTTACTAGAAAATCGCATCTGGTTGAACATCAGAGAATTCACACAGGAGAGAAGCCATTTTTATGTGCAGAATGTGGGAAGTGTTTTACTCTGAAATCACATCTTGTTGAGCATCAGAGAACACACACAGGAGAGAAGCCGTATTCGTGTTCAGAATATGGAAAATTTTTCACTCTGAAGTCAGATCTTGTTAAACATCAGAGAATTCTCACAGGGGAAAAACACTGAAAACACTGATGCCGGCGTATTAACCCCTTGTATGCCACGGTCAAAGCTGGCCGCGGCATGCAGAGGGTTTGCAGAGGGTATGGGTGCCCTTCGCATCTCTATTGGTTCCCCGTGCTGCAGTGACGGGGACCCGATGGTAGAGAAGGCAGCCTAATGCCTTCCATAGGCATCGGGGCTTGCCTTCTATGGAAGCCCTTAGGCTGGGTCTCACAGGCAGGCTGTCAGCATACAAGCTATTGACAAAAATAAAAAGTAAAAAAAAGTGTTTTTTAAAACATGTATCCAAAGTCCGCTTCAGTACCTAGGTAACAGCCGGTACAAAAACCGATTTCGGATCTGTTTTAAAATGCTTTTAAAGTTTAAAAATCAATGGCGGAAGTTATTAGAGTCTTCGATGATAACTCTGTTCACCATGTAGACAGCAAACTCCAGTGCTGTCTACATGGAGTTTGTATGTTCTCCACATATTTAGTGGGTGTCCTCCGAGTTCTCTGGTTCCTCCCACACTCCAAATACATACAGATAGGGACATATAGACATACAGATAGGGACATACAGATTGTGAGCCCCACTGGAGACAATAAGATACTAATGTCTGTAAAGCGCTGCGGAATATGTCAGTGCTATATAAGTGATTGAAATAGGCAAGGACTAGCTGCTGTGATATCTCCTATACATAGCCCACATAGAAAGCAGAAGATCTTGCTGCCCTGTCTCTGTGCAGCACACCCTCATAAGCAGCAACCGCATGGATTACTTTATAGAGCAGTAATGAGCAGCGTGTCTGTAACTCCAGCACTGGGATCACCCACATGCAAGGTTTGGCAGAGATCCACTGTGGTCGGCTGTATGCAGGGTTTGGTGGAGATCAACTATGGTCAAGCATATGGAGGGGCCCACATAAGCAAGAGAAATATAATGAATCTCGGGAAAGCTGGAACACTTACAAGCCAAAGTACTTGGGCACACATTGTTATGGGGGATCTGTGGTTGAGGCACTGTTATGGGGGGAATCTCTGGATGATGAACTGTTATGGAGGATCTGTGGATGATGCACTGTTATGGGGGATCTGTGGATGATGCACTGTTATGGGGGGATCTGTGGATGATGCACTGTTATGGGGGGATCTCTGGATGATGAACTGTTATGGGGGATCTGTGGATGATGCACTGTTATGGGGGATCTCTGGATGATGCACTGTTATGGGGGGATTTGTGTATAAAGTACTGTTATAGAAACAGACAGATATAACAGAAATGTTTCCAATACATAAACACACACACAAGTCCTTTGAACTCATAACCAAAGAAGTTCTCCTGGAGCTCCTTATGCTTAATATAAAAACACATAAAACATGTGATTTCTCTCCAGACACTCAGAACCTCAATTTTATAAATTTCACTTGCTGTTAAATTGCCCTGTTATCTCTTAGTATTGCACACACTCCGCTTGTTATCACGTTCCCCCGCTGTGATATCACTCCTTGCCCCGATTTTCCGCCTTCATACAAGTACCTAGCTTTCCTGTAACTCAACAACGTATTCACCCACAGCGAGAGACATCTTATTAACAAATTGCCCGTTTTTGGCCAATAATGCACATTCTTCTTATCTTCTCTCCTACAAACAAAAAGTTGCAAATCCAGACAGGACATTAAAAATGCATAGAACAGAATAACAAGATCAATACAATGCCACGTGACCTAATGATTTAATCTTCGTTTAATCACTTACTTCATCACTACGTATTCACCTACTTTCCCATCATTGTTTCACAACCTTCCACTGCTGTTTTCCTATCGTGAGCTTATCACGTCTGAGATGGCAGGTAACAGACGTGCGGCGCAGAGGAGAGGGAAGAGGAGTACCCTGCCACTAGGGAAAGGGAGGAGTGGTGACTCCTAGCTCACCTGGCACTGGCACCTGGCTGCCCTGATGGCCCTAGATGGGCTGCTAACCCGTATGCTGATCACGTGCCTCGTCCCTGGCTTACCCTGAAATAAGCCCTAGGTAGTAAATAGGGCGGTGGGAGCAGTAGTCCTCACCACTGACACCTAGGGTAACAACAGGGAAAGGACAAACAACACAATCAACAAACCCCGAAGGGAGACAACAACAACAGGAGTGAAAAGGAGATCCAACAGCTCCAGTTCCAACGGCTCCACAGCAACAGTTGTCCATTTGAGGTCAGAATAGAAGATCTGGAAGGAAGGTCTGTATCTGGCAACAAGGGAATCAGAAAGGGAGAATATATAGTAGCTGGGAGCGGCTGACAGAGAACAGCTGAAAGGAAAAGCTACAGATTCCTAAATGGGACAAAATGGATCGCAAACCTAAGCAGGAAAACCTGGACCGGAATTCATTCTCATCATTATGTCATGGAGCGATCCCTAGAGAAACTAAGCACGTAGCCATCCGCTGCCACCTTCTGACCCCAGGCACAACAGGGTCAGCGATAGGTTGTGACACCCTCGTGACAGCGCTCAACCAAGTTACATGCTGGGACAAAATCGGATATACAAAGTCTGCCCGAATCTTTATCTACTTGAGTCTCACTTATTGAGACAGACCTAAGTCTCCTCAGGCACATGGCACTTGCAATGAGCTTCTTAGTTCAGGGAAACCTTAATACGATGTATCCCTAACTGTGTCATTCATTTTATTCAACATCCAAACTTCCATCTTTTGGCTTTCCAGCCTTTTTCAACAACTTGCCATATCCTATTCACTGTATCTCTACTTTCTCTTTCCATCACAATCTGTCAGGCAGGTTTCCCTTTCGGGATTCTTCCCAGTCCACCCAACAGATTCCCCATAATCTGCTCCGTGTGACCCACAATCCCTAGGTCTGGCTCTTGGGCACTTGAACACCCTAAGAACCTGGGCACACGTTTCCTTGCTCCTCCTGCCTCAGATAGGTTTGGCTTGTGGGGCACTTTAACACACTACCCTTCTGGTTCAGCTCTCTAGCTCTTCCTCCCTCGGTTAGGTCTAGTTGATGGGGCACTTTATTACCCTACTCTTCTGGTTCAGCTCTCTAGCTCTTCCTCACTCAGTTAGATCTAGTTCATGGGGCACTTTATTACCCTACCCTTCTGGTACAGCTCGTGTTTGGGTAGACCGGGACAGGACACCTCCTCAATAGTGTCTCAGCACTGACCTTTTTGCTACTCCCGTTGGATCTTCACCTTTTACACAGACCACCCCGATCAAACACTAAGTCTATGGCAACCACAACAATGGATCCCTCCTTAGTGGCTCTTTCTTGATTTTGAAACACAGCCAAATAGACTCACTACATAGAGCACTATAGAGTCACTCGGGTGGTCCCTAACTTATGATGGGATTCATTCACTCTTGTATCGCGTGATGAGTCTATGGTGTGTTCGGGATAAAGCCCCTTTTGGCACCCTTCTTCATGGAAGGTTCCCTTATCAGTTTCCAAAGACTTTTCCACATCCCCAGCATACTTTTTCAGCATGGAAATTTCCTTCTGGTTATTTTTCACACACACTTTTCCCTCCTTCCATCTTGTTAAGTGGGACAGACGTTTCTTGCCAGATACACAAAGTCACAAATACTGGAATCCCTCATAAATGGGTAAAGCTTTTATACCTCTTCAAACAAAAAAAGGTGTGTGCATAACATTTAAGGCTGAAGAGAAAGTGTGCTGGCTGCGCAACCTCAGTAGAGGAGCACAAGTTCTATCAGGTTGCTCATTACCTTTATCTTAGTTGGCAGAAAGCTTAAAGGGGTTGTCTCACTTCAGTAAATTGCATTTATCATGTAGAGAAAGTCAATACAAGCCACTTACTAATGTATTGTGATTATCCATAGTGCTTCCTCTGCTGGCTGGATTCATTTTTCCATCACATTATACACTGCTCGTTTCCATGGTTACAGACCACCCTGCAATCCATCAGTGGTGATCGTGCTTGCACACTATAGGAAAAAGCGTCAGCCTCTCTGTTGGCCGGGACCATGGGAGCTCACATAGGCTAGTGTTTTTTCCTATATTGTGCAAGCACGACCACCACTGATGGATTACAGGATGGTCTGTGACCATGGAAATGAGCAGTGTATAATGTGATGCAAAAATGAATCCAGCCAGCAAAGGAAGCAATATGGATAATAACAATACATTAGTAAGTGGCTTGTATTTACTTTCTCTACATGATAAATGCCACTTACTGAAGTGAGACAACCCCTTTAAGGCATTGGTATAAAAGTATACAGGTACTATTTCTATTACGTAGACCAATTGATATACGTGTATTGTAGGCTTGACAATGCTCCTCTTGATATCTAGGGAAAATATATGCAAATTGTCATGTCTAACATCTCTTGGCATATTTACCAGAAGTACAGAGGGGCATCACCTAGCCTACAATAATGCACTTTTGTACTCCACATACTAGAGGCTGCCTATAATTAGAAAGAGTACCTGTTAGACAACGCATATATATTGCTGAGAATCTCGTGTATACTGGGCTTTCCCTCTCATATATCAGAAACTTGTGTCTTTTCCACTACCGTGTACATAATTTATAATTTACATTTATTCAATAAAGATTTTTTTTTGTTAGTGAGTGTCGAAGGTTCAATATTTTATAAAAGTGTTATTGAGAATACAAGTATTTACTAAAGGTAAGCTATTATACTTTTAGCAGTTCTACAGAGAAGATAAGGAAATAACTCAATTTTGGCAAGTGTTTCATTTTAACATTGCTACTTATGGTGGTGCCTTTGTGGTAACAGTAGGGGGCAGTAATCTAAATTAGGCTACTTTCACACTGGCGTTTCTGGGTCCACTTGTGAGATCCGTTTCAGGCCTCTCACAAGCGGCCCCAAGCGGATCAGTTTAGCCCCAATGTATTCTGAATGGATAAGGATCCGTTCAGAATGCATACGTTTGGCTGCGTTTGACCTCCGTTTCGCTTTTGAGACGGACACCAAAACACTGCTCAAATATAGCTAATGACCTTTTACATTAAGACAGCTCTCCGGGACTACAAAATTGCTGGACTGTCCTGAAAATTGGCCATCAGATTGGTGGGGATCTCAATCTCAACACTCCTGTTGATCAGCTGATTGAAGGGACTACTTGTAGTGGTGGCTGTGGCTGGGACTGAGTTGTAATATTAGGCATAGCCATTAACAAAAGTATGATACGGTACCTGAGAAATCCTTAGCTAGGATATTTGGATATGGGACTATCAGTCCTATAAGAGCTTTACAGAAAGGGTTAGGGGTGTACAATGAGTTACCTACCTCAGGGTGTCAAGGTTAATATTTGAGAATATGGTATGATGCTTATCACACTGTTGTCTAAGGCTTTTGTATGGTGCTTGGACTTCACGTTGTCCAGGAGGTGCTTATGGTGTATGCTTTGCTGTCCCTTTTCTTTCTTCTATTTCTTCCTTTTTCCTGGATCATTTTAATTCACTTTTTAGCCATGAACTATCCTGTGACCTGTCCTGATTGCTCATGTTATACCGAAGAACATGATTTTTTAAATAAGCCATCTCATAAAAAATAGAATCAAGGTCTGTATCATGGTACTAGTCCTGGATAACACTGCATAGCACATGGGCCAAAGTGTAAAGTTCATATACAAATAATGTTACAGGGCAACAAACACCTTTATGTGAACATAATGGTATAGACTGGACTGCAGGCTTTATAATCAACCAAAGTGCTAAAGAGGTAAAGTGCAAAAATAAATAGAGGAACATAAGTCTCTGAATGTGACATTCAATGAGAGAAAATCTCCATACAAGACCATTCAAGAAGAGGTGTGTAATGACCTGGTGTAGCATGGAGCTCTTATCCATGTGTATGACTGATGAAACGTGGAGCTTTGTCGGGGGATGTCAGAGTGATAAGTGTGGGGAAGCAGGTTACATATATTTATGTATTTGTAGCATTAATTAATTAGTACCAAAGAAAATAAGGACCTTTTATCTTATATGTTCTTCTTTCTCCAGGTGAGGACGGGATAAGAGGCTACCAGAGATATTTTTTCTCTTCGTCTTATGAAGTAGAAGATAATAAAGTACGACTTGTCAATAATAAAACTGGACATAGACTGGGTGAAATGTCTGCAAGTTCTAAATGTAGGACACATTTTGAAAAGAAATCTAAGAAAATTGGCAAAGATGAAAGGCTTTTTACATGTTCTGAATGTGGAAAATCATTTACTAGAAAAGCAAATCTTGTTAAACATCAGAAAATTCACACAGGAGAGAAGCCGTTTTCATGTCCTGAATGTGAGAAGTCTTTTTTTCAGAAATCAATTCTTGTTGAGCATCAGAGAATTCATACAGGGGAGAAGCCATATTCATGCCCAGAATGTGGAAATTGTTTCAAATGCAGATCGCATCTTGTGAAACATCAGAGAATTCACACAGGAGAGAAGCCATTTTCATGTCCTGAATGCGAGAAGTGTTTTAGTCAGAAATCAAATCTTGTTAAACATCAAAAAACTCACACAGGAGAGAAGCTGTTTACATGTCCTCAATGTGAGAAGTGTTTTAGTCAGAAATCAACATTTGTTGGACATCAGCGAATTCACACAGGAGAGAAGCCATATTCATGTTCTGAATGTGAGAAGTGTTTTAGTCAGAAATCTAATCTCATTGAACATCAGAGAATTCACACAGGAGAGAAGCCATTTTTCTGTCCTGAATGTAAAAAGTGCTTTAGTAAGAAGTCAAATCTCGTTGAACATCAGAAAACTCACACAGGAGAGAAGCCATTTTCATGTACAGAATGTGGGAAATGTTTTACTCACAAAACAGGTCTTTTGAATCATCTAAAGGTTCACATATAGAAGTAGCCATGAGTATTCATAATATCAGGAAACAGTGGCATAAAATTGGAGCTTGTCAGAGCTGACAAGTCAGAAGCCATTGTAATGTACAGATTGTATGAAATGTCGAATGTTTGGAGCTCCATAGTAGGACTTGCTACCTTTATGATGTGTTCTTAATTTTTTCTTTCAACTTCTTTGATAATACATTTTACAAAAAGTGAATACTGTCAGAGTAACATCTCTTGGCTGAAATGTTCATAGAAAACAATATAAACTACAAAATTGAATTTCAAAACTGTGGGAAACTCCCTTTAACACATTTATTTTAACTATCAAGGTTCGGTTCAGTTCAAGTTCATCAAATTCTTCTAAAAGTTTGGTTTGCCCAAATCAGATTGGCTCCAATTGCCCTGGAAATTGGTATACAACACCCATTAGTCTCTTAGGACTCAGAACTTGTAAGAAAACATGCTATCTCGTTTAGTTTATTTTTATGAATTTTTGCTTTTTCTCCACCCCCACCCTCCTCCCTAAGCTCTTGATCGCAATAGCAGCAATAATTAATCATGTCTGAGTGACACTGACATATATAGATATGGGTAAATGCACGTTTGACGCCATTAACATACAGCATGTTTAATAACACACAGTGCTGGTACATGTGTTCTGCTTTTACATATTCCAAAGCTTCCAATCATTGTCCCTTATCGACGACAGATGGTGTTTAAACACAGTGTTATAGCATACCCAAAAATTGCTGGAGGACCAAACATCCAAACATTATGCCTTCAAAGGGTCAGTATGTCTGCCTATATGACACGCACAAGTGTTGATTGTCAGAAGAAAAAGTAGCTCATTGTGAACGAGCCTATAAAAAAATCTCCCTTTTAATTGGGAGCAGCAGCATTGCAGTGTGGATGTGGAAAGGGTACGAATATAGTGGCATGTGGAAGCAGAAACAGCATAGCATGAAATATACAAGCCAGTAGGATGGCTGTCTATGGGTTGTAGTAGTAGGGTCAGATGCTTTGCGTTAATAGTGGTGGCAGTAGGTGATTAGCAGAAAGCAGCAAAAGCTAAGGCAGCAGCAGCAGCAATATGGTACATGTTGGCAGGCAGCAGAATGAGGGAGGTAGCAGCAGCCATATGAAACATTATGGTAGGCAGGCAGCAGCAGTGGTATGATGGCAGCAATGCCTTGAGGCAGCAGCAACCTTACAGAATATTATGGTAGGTAGGCAACTGCAGTGGCACAACAGAGGCAGCAGCCATACGGAACATGTTGGTAGACAAGCAGCAGCAGTGGCATGATGGAGGCAGCAGCCACACGAAACAGGAGGGTAGTTAGGCAGCAGTAGTTGCATAAAGGCAGGAGTTGCATGATGGAGACAGCAGCCATACAAAACATCATGGTAGTTAGGCAGTGGTATGAAGGCAGCAGTGGCATGATGGAGGCAGCAGCAGCAACCATATGGAACATAATAGAAGGTAGGAAACATGATAGGCAGGCAACCATAGTGGCAAGATGGGGCACCGTCATCAAAGCCAAGATTTGGCCTCAGCAGAAGGAGTGTAAAAATCCTCTAGAATCCAGGCTTGGTTAATTTTGACAAAAGTGATGTTTTGATACTGGCAGAGGAAAACTTGGTCCATTTTGGTGTCACCACACCCTCTGCAGCGCTGAAAACCCTCTCTGAAATTACACTAGAGGCTAGGCAAGAAAGAAAAAAGAAAGAGCTCTTTGGCAATTCGGGCCACTGTTCCAGTCTGCCTGCCCAGAGATCCATGGGGTCAGAAAACAGGGTATGCGCCAGAGACTGGCCAGAGTGTAGGTTTGGTTTGATAGTGAGAGTCTAAAAGCATGGCTATGGAGTAATCACCAGACTGCATGATGTCACTAATCCGCCTTCCACTAAGTAAGAAAGTGACCTTACAAGTCACCATTCTGGCCAGAGTGCCTGAGGAACCAGTTCTTTCCAACTTTGCCTCATTGAGACAATTGGGTGTTGTAGACATAGTCAATGTCCTGATCATCATCCTCCACTCTGACTCCATCAGCCCTCATCTTCCTCCTCCACCTCCTCCATGGCAATTCCTCCTTGTGGGTCCCCAACAGCTACAGGGCAAGCAGCAAAATGCATGTACGATCCGCGTTAGGTGTCCGACAGTCACAGCCGGACCCCTGCTGCATACGCCAGCATCGGTGAAAACACAGATGCCAGCGTTTTAACCCCTTCTATGCCGCGGTCAAAGCTGACCGCAGCATGCATGAGGTATGCGGAGGGTACTGCAGTGGCGGGGACCCGATAGCAGAGAACGCAGACCGATGCCTTCCATAGGCATCGGGGCTTGCCTTCTACGGAAGCCTGTGTGATCCAGCCCTTAGGCTGTGTCTTGCAGGCAGGTACATGCAATGCATTACAATACACAATGTATTGTAATGCATTGTAGAGGGGATCAGACCCCAGAGGTTGAAGTCCCAGAGTGGGACAAAAATAAAAAGTAAAAAAACTGTTTTCCATAATAAAAGTTTCAAGTAAAAAAAAATTTGTCCCTTTCCCAAAATAAAACACATAAAATTGTAAAAAGACAAACAGAGATATTTGGTATCGCCACATCCGTAATGAATATTACATGACCTAACCCCTTAGATAAACACTGTCAAAAAAATAAAATAAAAACTGTGCTAAAAAAAAACATTATTTGTCACCTTACATCAAGCGATCAAAAAGACGTATGCCCCCCAAAATAGTACCAATATAACAGTAACCTCACCCCAGAAATAATGAGCCCCTACCTAAGACAATCACCCAAAAAATAAAAAACTATGGCTCTCAGACTATGTAGACACTAAAACATGATTTTTTTCTTTTTGTTTCAAAAATGCTTTTATTGGGTTAAATGTAAAAAAATTAAAAAGTAGGCATATTAGGTATCGCTGCGTCCGTAACAACCTGCTCTATAAAAATACCACATGATCTAACTCCTCAGGTGAACAAAATAAAAAAATAAAAACGGTGTCAAAAAAGTAATTTTTTGTCACCTTACATCACAAAAAGTGTAATAGCAAGCGATCATAAAGTCATATGCATCTCATCTCATCCCGCAAAAATTATACTCTACCTAAGACAATGTCCCAAAAAATAAAAAAAAAATATTACTCTCAGACTATGGAGATGCTAAAGTGATCAAAAAGTCATATACACCCGAAAATAGTACAAATCAAACCGTCATCTCATCCTGAAAAAAATTAGCCCCTACATGAGACAGTCGCCCAAAAAAACAAAAATCTATGGCTTTCAGAATATGGAGACACAAAAAAAAAAAAAAAATGCTTTATTATGTAAAACAGAAACAACCAACCCCCAAAAATTTAATATTTGGTATTGTCGGGTCCGTAACAACCTTCTCTATAAAAATAGCACATGATCTAACCTGTCAGATGAACATTGTAAATAACAAAAAATAAAAACAGTGCCAAAACAGCAATTTTTTCTTACCTTGCCTGACAAAAAGTTTAATATAGAGCAACCAAAAATCATACGTACCTAAAATAGTACCAATAAAACTGCCCCCTTATCCCGATGTTTACAAAATGGGATCACTTTTTTGGAGTTTATACTCTAGGGGTGCATAAGGGGGTCTTCAAATGTGACATGGCAACTTAAAATTATCCCAGTGAAATCTGCCCTCCAAAAACCATATGGCGTTCCTTTCCTCCTGCGCCCTGCCGTGTGGCCATACAGCAGTTTACGATCACAAATGGGGTGTTTCTGTAAACTGCAGAATCAGGGTAATAAATATTAAGTTTTGTTTGGCTGTCAACCCTTGCTTTATTACTGGAAAAAATGGACAAGTGGTGAGTCGGCAGTGGCAGACTTTAACAGAGACAGTAGGTTAAAAAGTCCAAACTGTTTATTTTCTGGTACGTAGCACAGATACAAAGCAGCATCCAAGTTATAACTTCACTTGGTGGGGTGAAGCTATGGCACCAACATAAAATAAACAACAAAATAAACTCCTGCCCGACTTGGCACTACCTAGACAAGTCGTCTCTGTGTCACGGTTACTGTGCAGTTCACACAGGGGGATTCAGGATCTAACAGGTCAGCTAGCTTCCCAGGCTTTCTGACCTTGACTGACAGTCTGAGACCTCTTTTTATTCACCAGTAATGATCCCAGCAGCCACACCTGGGATCACCTCAGGTTAGGGGAAATAGGCATGCTGGAAGGGTGTGGACAGACAGGTCTCTCTTCCAAACCTACCCACCAGTCAAAAAATTTAGCCCAGAACAGAATCTAAGCAAACCTGTCTCAACAAACTACACTGCTGAAACCAGTGCAGCTTTCTGGATTTCATTTATCTCACCCAGCTGAGGTTTCGGGATGAAATATACAGCCCTTCTAGCACTTTACCATACACCTTACCACACAGCATATAGGTGATCACTACACCAATACACAGGGTAGCGCACCAAATTATATGTGGGTGATAATGTGATATTAAGCGTTAGGCCTCAATAATCTGTTTCCATTTATTTCTATCTCCTAATGGTTCAAATTTTATTTATTTTTTTTGTTCATTAAACAAGCACATTGGTGATCATTACACAAATACACATGGTAGCGCACCAAATTATCTTTGAGTGAAAACATGATATTAAACATCATGTCTCAATCATCCGTTTCCATTTATTTATTTTTCTACACAGTTCGAATTTTTTGGGGGTTGTCCAGTTTCATTAATCAAGCTTATAGATAATCATTACACTAATACACAGGGTAGCGTACCAAATCTCCTGTGAGTCATAACGTGATATTAAGTGTCAGGCCTCAATCAGCCACAAAATTTCTTTTTAGTGGGTGGCAACACCACTATCCATGTATAAGCCAGGCTGTGTATATACAATGCACTAAAAGCTAGCTGAGAGCACAGTGCAGTGAATCACATACAGCCACTGAAAGATAGAGGCATAGTTATAAACATAGCTGTACTGTATATTCATAATGCAATAGATCACCGTGATCTAATTCTGAAGATAGTCACTGGACTTCACTGGTAGAGAGAAAATTTTCAGTTCGCGAACGCGAATTTTCACAAATGTTCGCGAACGGGCGCACCAGGCGAACCGCCATTGACTTCAATAGGCAGGCGAATTTTAAAACCCACAGGGACTCTTTCTGGCCACAATAGTGATGGAAAAGTTGTTTCAAGGGGACTAACACCTGGACTGTGGCATGCCGGAGGGGGATCCATGGCAAAACTCCCATGGAAAATTACATAGTTGACGCAGAGTCGGGTTTTAATCTATAAAGGGCATAAATCACCTAACATTCCTAAATTATTTGGAAAAACGTGCTTTAAAACATCCAGTTTGTGTATACTATCAGGTATGATGTTGTATCGATCAGGTAGTGCAAGGGTTATGCCCGCTTTACAGTGACAGACCAAACTCTGACAGACCAAACTCCCCGTTTAACGCACCGCAAAGAACCGCAAACAGTCCTTTTGCACAACCGCAAACTCCCCATTTGCACAAGGTTGGATACCAAGCTAGCTATGTCCCGTTCCTTGTCCTCACTGACGTCATTGAAGGTCTCTTCCTCCACCAAGCCACGTACAACACCAAGGGTCCCCGAAAGGTGACAACAAGCCCCCTGGGATGCCTGCTGTGGTTGGTCTTCCACCTCCTCAAAGCCACCTTCCTCATCTGACTCCTCTTCTTCAGACTCCTCTCTCTGCGTTGTCGCAGGTCCAGCAAGCGATGCTGATAAAGCTGTTTCTGGTGGTGATGGTGACCACAACTCTTCCTCTTCACGCTCATCTACGGCCTGATCCAGCACTCTTCGCAGGGCACGCTCCAGGAAGAAAACAAATGGCATGATGTCGCTGATGGTGCCTTTGTTGCGACTGACTAGCTTTGTCACCTCCTCAAAAGGACGCATGAGCCTACAGGCATTGCGTATGAGCGTCCAGTAACATGGCAAAAAAATTCCCAGCTCCGCAGAGGCTGTCCTAGCACCCCGGTCATACAAATACTCATTAATGGCTTTTTCTTGTTGGAGCAGGTGGTCGAACACTAGGAGTGTTGAATTCCAATGTGTCGGGCTGTCGCAAATCAAGCGCCTCACTGGCATGTTGTTTCGCCGCTGAATATCTGAAAAGTGCGCCATGGCCGTGTAGGAACGCCTGAAATGGCCACACACCTTCCTGGCCTGCTTGAGGACGTCCTGTAAGCCTGGGTACTTATGCACAAAGCGTTGTACGATCAGATTACACACATGTGCCATGCACGGCACGTGTCAACTTGCCCAAATTCAATGCTGCCAGCAAATTGCTTCCATTGTCACACACCACTTTGCCGATCTCCAGTTGGTGCGGAGTCATCCACTGATCCACCTGTGCGTTCAGGGTGGAAAGGAGTGCTGGTCCAGTGTGATTTTCTGCTTTCAGGCAAGTCAACCCCAAGACGGCGTGACACTGTTGTATCCGGGATGTGGAATAGCCCCTGGGGAGCTGGGGGTGTACAGTTGATGTGGAGCAAGAGGTAGCAGCAGAAGAGGACTCAGCCGAGGAGGTTAGCGAAGAGGATGGAGTAGAAGGAGTAGAGGAGGTGGCAGCAGGCCTGCCTGCAAGTCGTGGCGGTGTCACCAACTCCTCTGCAGAGCTATGCATTCCATGCTTGGCAGCCGTCAGCAGGTTTACCCAATGCGCAGTGTAGGTGATATACCTGCCCTGACCGTGCTTTGCAGACCAGGTATCAGTGGTCAGATGGACCCTTGCCCCAACACTGTGTGCCAGACATGCCATGACTTCCTTTTGCACAATAGAGTACAGGTTGGGGATTGCCTTTTGTGAAAATAAATTTCAGCCGGGTACCTTCCACTGCGGTGTCCCAATAGCTACTAATTTTTAGAAGGACTCAGATTCCACCAGCTTGTATGGTAAAATCTGGTGGGCTAAGAGTTCCGACAAGCCAGCTGTCAGACGCCAAGCAAGGGGGTGACTCTGACACTGGTTTATTACGCTCAAACATGTCCTTGACAGACACCTGACTGTGGGCAGATGAGCAGGAACTGCGAGAGGCGGAGTGGCGGGTGGTTGAGAGGGGGCAAGGAGGACAGCAGTGGTTGATGTGGCTGAAGATGCTGGACCAGGAGGAGGATGGTGGCTTTGAGTTTGTGTGCTGCTTGTACTCATGTGTTGATCCCATAGGCGTTTGTGATGTGAGATCATGTGCCTTCGCAAAGCAGTTGTACCTAGGTGGGTGTTGGACTTCCCACGACTCAGTTTCTTTTGGCACAGGTTGCAAATGGCATCGCTGTTATCAGAGGCAGACACACACAAATAATGCCACACTGCTGAGCTTTGCAATGACTGCATTCTGGTGGTGGCAACAGCATGCGTTGATTGGCGTGCTGTCTGGCTGACCCCGGGTGCCGATACATGCTGTCTGACTGTGCCACTAGCTCCTTGCGACGACCTCCCCCTGCTTCCAACTCGTCTCCTCCTCCTCTCTGTCTCCCCATCTGAACTTTCCCCCTCTTCTTCTTCTCTTCGAGTGGGCACCCACGTGACATCCACGGACACATAGTCATCATCAACCGCTTCACTTGTATCTGACAACTCAGTAAAGGAAGCAGCGGGTACAACATCATCATCATCATCATCACACCGTACGTCCATGTGTGTAATGCTGCCTGACTGAGACATATCCCTGTTATCTACATCCTCTGGCAATAATGGTTGTGCATCACTCATTTCTTCCAACTGATGTGTAAATAACTCCTCTGACAGACCAGATCAAGTGAAACAGCTGTGGTGCTAGTGTTGGTGGTGGCGGCAGGCGGGCGAGTGGTAACTTGAGAGGTGCCTGAAGCTGAGCTGGAGGAGGATAGTGCGTCAAGGTTCCGAGCGGAAGCTGTGGAAGATTGGGTGTCCTGTGTTAGCCAGTCAACTATGTCCTCAGAACTTTTCGAGTTCAGGGTACGTGGCCTCTGAACACTGGGCATTATTCTAGGGCCAAAGGGAATCACAGCACCACGACAACGACGGCCCCTGCGGGGTGGCCTGCCTCTGCCTGTCATTTTTTTAGTTTAGTTTAGTTGTACTATGCGTGCAAGCTACTGTGACACCAGATATGAGTGGCACTGTGCACTGGCAGAAGTTGGCAGAGTAGACGCTGTAGGCCTGACACACACGCTTGCAGACAACTAACTGCTATTATATTACAGTCAAAATTGTTGTTTTTCTTAAATGCAAGCTACTGTGTGTGACACCAGATATGAGTGTTGGCACTGGGCAAGTGGGCACAGTATACGCTGTGAGCCTGACACACACGCTGGCAGGCAACTGCAATTAGATTACAGAGAAAAAACACGCAGTTTTTGTAACTGCAAACAAAATATAAATACCCCCAGCATGCAGTGTTTTGTTGGACAGCTCCATTTTTTTGTGGAGTGGTTTTTGTGTGGTTGGTGTGTGTGTGTGTGTTTGTTATCCTTTGCAGGATGTCCACTTTCACCCTGTCATCAACTGACCATGTCTTTTTGCACTGGCTGGTCTCCCACTGTTTTGGAGAGCAGCCAGAAATGATTGAGGAGGAGCCGCGGAGGAAGCGCATGTGGGTGCATCCTATACTTTCGCAGCGGGCCAGCAAAGGTCTCTTTGTTGGCTTGTACGCTGACCTCCGTGCGCACCCTCCAAAGTTCTTCAATCATTGCCGCATGTCGGTGTCTACGTTTGATCTGCTGTTGGAGGAGTTAAGGCCTTCCCTAACTTTCCAGGACACCAATATGTGGCGGATTGTGTCACCTGAAGAACGGCTTATTAATAATTTAAGGTAAGACTATATATATTCTCTGACTAATACTTGAATGACACCCTGTTTTCAAATACATCGTTGTTAGGTCAATGGCCTATGTCTTCGAAACTTTTCATCTTATATGCCTAAGTACGTAAATTTAGTAGACCTGTATTTAAACTCCTTTATTTTTATTGATAAACTGTGTGTGGTTAGATTAGTCACACCAGAATCCAGTTCCGCAGGGGTTAATAATTAAAATGTAGCCTGTAATGATGAGGACACTTCACCTGTGTGTATATGTTAATTGTCTAGAACTTTATGAAGCTTTATTCCTTATTTAGTTTTATCTAAGAATATAAAGCATAGGTTTAACAAATCTACCACTATGTGCTCGTTTCATTTATACCCACCAGCCACATTGCCATTAAATAATGTCAAGTAATGTGCTAGATTTATAAACATATTTTATGAAAGTGTATAATTATAATTCATTTTTCTTTTCAGATATCTGGCGACTGGAAATTCTTTTTCGTCTTTACATTTTGATTTTCGAATGGGCACCTCCACAATTGCTGGCGTGGTACGGGCTACATGTGCCGCCATTTGGTTGACACTGGAGGCTTCAGTGCTGCCACAACCAACCAGGCAGCAGTGGCTTGATAAAGCCCATGGCTTCCAGGAGAGGGCTCAATTTCCAAATTGTATTGGTGCCCTTGACGGGAAGCACATACGGGTTAAGAAGCCATCGAACTCAGGGTCCCAATACTATAATTATAAGCAGTTTTTCTCTGTAGTTTGTTGGCCTTGGCTGACACAAACTACAGGTTTATAATTGTAGATATTGGCTCCTATGGAAGTTCTGCAGATGCTCGCATCTTCAGGGCTTCCAGAATGGGTCGCTGGCTTAAGTCCAACCAACTTGACGTACCACAGCCAGCAAACCTTCCTGGCTCTACTGGGCCACCAGCGCCTTATGTGGTTGTAGGGGACGAGGGATTTGCCCTTTCTAGCCACCTGATGTGTCCTTTTCCTCGAAGCGGTTTGGATGCCAAGAGGCGCAATTTAAATTATTGGTTAAGTAGAGCCAGAAGGTTTGTGGAGTGCACATTCTGTATTTTTTCTAATAAATGGCGGGTTTTCCAGTCGGCAATACAGCTGGCACCACAAAATGTCAATGTGGTCATCAAGGCATGTGTGTAGTGCTGCATAACTACATACGCACCTATGAGGCCACACCTGATGAAGACGCCCAAGTCTACAGTACACCATCAGCAAGAGACGCTTTACTACTTGGACGATCTGGATCTGATTATTTTATGTCCCCTATCGGTTCTTTTCCTTTTCAGCAGTAGTCCTCTATTCATGGACTTTTGTGTTTGCCATTATATTTTCCTAACCTGGATGGTTTGAGTTTAGTTACTTTTTTCATTTTTTAGTTAGGAACTCGTAAGATAATGAGGACCCTTGACGTGGGTTGCGAGCTTACATATTTTGCGTACACATAGTTTATTCAACACAGTATGTGAAATATGTACCAATACCTCATTTTTATATGTATCGGAAATTAGTTTACCAAAGGAATGCATGTTTTTAATTTTCAAAATTTGTCAAGTATAATAGGTGGGTCTCATTCTCATTAGTAACCAAATATGAGTATATGTGTAATAGCGAATAAAATTCATTAGAAAAATTGTTTATATTGTGTACTTTGAGTAAATTTTGGTATGTCTAACATGTTATGTATATATGTGTAATAAAGCATGATGTCCATAAATTTTTCTAAACATTTTAATCTAGGACCTGAAAATCCGATACATTAATGTGTGTTTACTGATTGTGATTAAAATTTTTTACATTTATGGCTCTTTTGTGGCTAATGATGTTTTACACAAAGCATAAATTTATATTGTATTGTGTGTGTTGCTGCAACATAAACACAAATGTGAACAATTATGAACTTGAAAAATAAAAGTGGTTTATTGCACACTATATTCAAATATACTCTGGGTTTTCAAAATAAAATACTCAGTAAACCAATAAATTATAAATTAACATAACGCCGTGATGGCGACGAGGGTCCCTGATAATGAGGTCCTGAAAATTGTTGCTGGGAAGGGGGCCCAGAGTATTGGCTAGGCCCAGGTTGACTGGACGAGGGTCCCTGATAATGAGGTCCTGAAAATTGTTGCTGGGAAGGGGGCCCAGAGTATTGGCTAGGCCCAGGTTGACTGGACGATGGGCCCTGATAAGGAGGTCCAGTGAATTGTTGCTGGGAAGGGGGACCAGAGTATTGGCTTGGACCAGGTTGACTGGACGATGGGCCCTGCTGACTATAGCTGGGTTCCCCCTGATACTGGGGCACATATGGCGCAATTGGTGGCCCATACTGATCCCTTTGGGGAGGAAAGTGTTGGGAGCCCTGTGAGGGCTGACTACCTGGGGGGTGGTGGGGGATAAACATGTTCCCATGACAGCACAGGCTTTCAAGCGCATCATACATTTCTGTTGGCTCTTGTGGGCGATTTGCTACCTCCAGAACGATTTCAAGAGCAGTTTGCGTTCTCAAAACTCGATCTGGATGTAGCTGATGCATAAAATGGGCCAGACTACGGGCAAACATGTCATGATGATCCTCCTGCCGTGCTCTAGATAAATAATCTAGAACTTGCATATTAATGTTGGAGTCGGCAGGAGGCATTGCCCGTCGTCTGGCCCTGCTGGGTAGAGCCAGGGGGGGGGAATCGGCACCAGATGCTGCAGGAGGCCTTGATGGTGCTATGCTTGGTCCAGGTCCACTATCATGCTGTGCTGATGTCGTGTCCTCCTCACATGCACTTGAATGGTGTGGGGCCCACTCCTCACCTTCATCCTCTAGGTTGTCCTCAGTTCTAAAAAAATAATAAAATTAAAAAACATATGTTGTAATTTCACTACTTTATTTATATTATAAGTACAGATATAGCAGGAATAACACACACACTCTTTAACTTGAATGTCTATAATCATCATGTTATCTTTAAGTAAAATGCCTAGAAAAGCTATTGCATAATGCATTTATTAGCATTTAGTTAACATCACACGTCTCATAAAGCATGTGTGTTTACCCTGCTACATCTGTAACCTATATGTCCATACCATAAATACAACTCCAATGACCATTTCAGTCTCAGTAAAATGGACTTACGGACGCAGATCCATGACATCGCGCAGGAACATCAGCTGCTCCCGGAAAAGATAGGGCCTTTTCTTGGGGGGACCAGCCCCGCTCCGCCCACGCTGTTTAATTTCTTTGTGGAACTGGTCACGGCAGCTCGGCCAACGATTCTTGACCTCTTCAACTGGTAATACAAAGACATGAAAGGAACATGTATAAATTTCAAAATCTAGACATAAAAAATTGTAAAAGAAGGCCTATATACTAGGAACACTAACGTATAACTACGACTATATACTAGGAACACTAACGTATAACTGCGACTATATACTAGGAACACTAACATATAACTACGACTATATACTAGGAATACTAACGTATAACTACGCCTATATACTAGGAATACTAACGTATAACTACGACTATATACTAGGAACACTAACGTATAACTACGACTATATACTAGGAACACTAACGTATAACTACGACTATATACTAGGAATACTAACGTATAACTACGACTATATACTAGGAACACTAACGTATAACTACGACCATATACTAGGAACACTAACGTATAACTACGACCATATACTAGGAACACTAACGTATAACTACGACTATATACTAGGAATACTAACGTATAACTACGACTATATACTAGGAACACTAACGTATAACTACGACTATATACTAGGAACACTAACGTATAACTACGACTATATACTAGGAACACTAACGTATAACTACGACTATATACTAGGAACACTAACGTATAACTACGACTATATACTAGGAATACTAACGTATAACTACGACTATATACTAGGAATACTAACGTATAACTACGACTATATACTAGGAACACTAACGTATAACTACGACTATATACTAGGAATACTAACGTATAACTACGACTATATACTAGGAATACTAACGTATAACTACGACTATATACTAGGAACACTAACGTATAACTACGACTATATACTAGGAACACTAACGTATAACTACGACTATATACTAGGAACACTAACGTATAACTACGACTATATACTAGGAACACTAACGTATAACTACGACTATATACTAGGAACACTAACGTATAACTACGACTATATACTAGGAATACTAACGTATAACTACGACTATATACTAGGAACACTAACGTATAACTACGACTATATACTAGGGAGTACCGAAAGGCTCAAACATGTATACATTGTGTACTTACTTAAATTCTTTCGACTTTGGCATTTTGTCTTTTCCCAGATTGGGGCAAAAATATCCTGGGTAACCTCCACCCAGGCGGCGTCCTTTTTATAACGGTCCTGGTACTCCCCAGACCGAAGATCCCAGATGCAGGGCCTCTCCTGCACCAGGACAATGAGCTTTTCAACCTCAATGACGTGTGGTGTTTTGGGCATTTTTCTCTCTTTTGGGCTCCACAAGGGCTGAAAAGTTGATGCTGCCAACTTTCTCCCTCTTGTTCAGGCTCAAAACAGACACAGCCGGACGCTGAGAAACGCCTACTTCCTGTCTTCAAATCCCATGAGTGTTGCTAAGTTACTTGTGTGAAAAACGCAACGCAGTACATCCGGATGCAATGCGTTTTTCACGCAGCCCCATTCACTTCTATAGGGCCTGCGTTGCGTGAAAAACGCAGAATATAGACCCTGCTGCGATTTTCACGCAATGCAGAAGTGATGCGGGAAAAACAACGCTCATGTGCACAGCCCCATAGAAATGAATGGGTCAGGATTTAGTGCGGGTGCAATGCGTTCAACTCGCGCATCGCACCCGCGTGGAAAACTCGCCCGTGTGAAAGGGGCCTTAGTAATCTACATCCTCGATACAACTGGTGAGATCTGAGCTAGGAATGGAGCTCATGAAGAGATGAAGAGAGGAACCCAGATCACACACTGCTATTATAAATAATGAGAGGGATCTGGTAATGGATTTATAATAAAGTAATATTTCAGTATTCTCAATCATTTTATTTTATTAATTTTGGACGATGAGGATCCCAACAGCCCCTAGAGACTGGTACATGGACCCAATAGGGACAACTACTATAGGTGGAGAAATGAGGCTTTGAAATATAATGTTGTACTAGAAAATCACTACAAGCTGTTTTCTGATTTAATTTGGTTATGTACGCCATTTTATATATGTTTTCTATCAGATTGGTCTAGTGTCAGGATGGAATCTAAATCAATTATTAATAATAATAATAATAGTAATAATAATCACCATGAAGCCCATTTCGTCATTTACTTTTTACCTTAGTTTTATATAATTCCAAATTGGGAGATTACCGTATTTTTCGTTTTATAAGACGCACTTTTTTTCCCTCCAAAGGGGAGGGAAAAAGTCACTGCGTCTTATAAAACGAATGCGATGCAAATTAGGTGGCCATTCAACTGTTGGGTGGGCTGGCGGCTTCACTGAAGGCTTCTGCCTCCAGCCCGCGCTTCCTTAACAAGACCGCACCAGGGATGCGCAGGCTGGCGGCTTCGCTTATTATGCTCCGCTGCCGCCAGGGACGGGGGCCCGCAGCTCCAGTGAGTGAAAATGTTTTCCCCCTGTCCCCTCCCCCAGCCGCCAGCCTGCACGTCTGGTGCGCACCGGGCACCGGAGTCCTCAGCTCCAGTAAGTAAAAATGTTTTCCCCCTGTCCCCTCCCCCATCCGCCAGCCTGCACATCCGGTGCGCTCCCGGCATCGGAGTCTTCAGCTCCTGTAAGTGAAAATTTTTCCCCCTCCTTCGGCCGCCAGCTCGCACTTCTGGTGCGCACCCGGGACCGGAGCCTGAAGCTCCAGTAAGTATAATCTTCTCCCCCCTGTCCCCTCCAGCTGCTGCCAGGGGACCCCGGCACTGACCTGAGCTCCAGGGTCCCGGTCTTCTCGTCTATGTGCTGGATGCCTGTCACACTGTGCGCTCCAGCGCCTCTGTTATTGTGCCTGCTAGCCCTGCTGCTCTCTGCTCATACATCCCACATGTACTGCAGTGTATGAGTGGATTTCCATGGATGAGGGGGGTTATAGTATTTAATATAAACACTGTCCAGAGACTGTTCTGTAATTGGCATGTGTTTATATTAAATATGACTATAACCCCCCTCATCCATAGGAATCCACCCATGTACTGCAGATGAGGGGGGTTATAGTCATATTTAATATAAACACATGCCAATTACAGAACAGTCCCTGGATAGAGTTTATATTTAATCTGACTATAACTCCCCTCATCCTTAGGATGATGGGTATTATAATCACATAAGTGTCATCCACAGATCCCTCATAACAGAGTGTCATCCACAGATCCCCCCATAAGTGTGTCATCCACAGATACCCCATAAGTGTGTCATCCACAGATCCCCTCCATAACAGTGTCATCCACAGATCCCCTATAATAGTGTCATCCACAGACCACCAATAGTTCAAACCCCACCAAAAGCACACCTTTTGGTTGAAAATATATTTTTTCTTATTTTCCTCCTCAAAAACCTAGGTGCGTCTTATCATCAGGTGCGTCTTATAAAGCGAAAAATACGGTAGTCTTCAGTAGCTCCTGTTCTTAATAATTTGTTTAAATGAAAAGGCAACATTCTGGGCTGCTTTCTGGTCATTTTTAAATATAATATCCAATTGTTGATTTTAGGACTGCAGTATATACACTGTTATGGGTGCTTTCTGTATAGAGACCTTCATTATAAAACTATATACAGATACCTTCAGAGATGCTGGAAATAAAAGTATCTACTGTAAAAATAACATGTGAACAAACCAGACAATATATTATAGATTATCCCTATCACTAAGCCTCTTTCCATCTATTATTGGTAATTTGGTGTGATCCAGTGATGGCAGTCAGGATCGGCGATTGCCCGTGTTTCCTGCACAGTTACAGGTATGTACTATCACATGTATGGACACTGCGTGTACAATCACTTACACACTACTGTGCGGACAATCACCAGTCACTGCTGCCATCACTGAACCTCCAGGAAAGAGTTATAACCATTGTAAGAATTTCCTCCCTCTTACTGGGTCTGATTCTAAGGTTCAGTTCAAGAAATAAAATACAAGAAGAAGTGTAGAAAATGTGTATTGTAAAAGGTGTAAAATCAGTGTCCAGTTATGATGGCAGTTATATGGAGATCTACATGGAGACATACAGTCGTGGCCAAAAGTTTTGAGAATTACATAAATATTGGAAATTGGAAAAGTTGCTGCTTAAGTTTTTATAATAGCAATTTGCATATACTCCAGAATGTTATGAAGAGGGATCAGATGAATTGCATAGTCCTTCTTTGCCATGAAAATTAACTTAATCCCCAAAAAAACTTTCCACTGCATTTCATTGCTGTCATTAAAGGACCTGCTGTGATCATTTCAGTAATCGTCTTGTTAACTCAGATGAGAATGTTGACGAGCACAAGGCGGGAGATCATTATGTCAGGCTGATTGGGTTAAAATGGCAGACTTGACCTGTTAAAAAGAGGGTGATGCTTGAAATCATTGTTCTTCCATTGTTAACCATGGTGACCTGCAAAGAAACGCGTGCAGCCATCATTGCGTTGCATAAAAATGGCTTCACAGGCAAGGATATTGTGGCTACTAAGATTGCACCTCAATCAAAAATTTATAGGATCATCAAGAACTTCAAGGAAAGAGGTTCAATTCTTGTTAAGAAGGCTTCAGGGCGTCCAAGAAAGTCCAGCAAGCGCCAGGATGGTCTCCTAAAGATGATTCAGCTGCGGGATCGGAGTGCGACCAGTGCAGAGCTTGCTCAGAAATGGCAGCAGGCAGGTGTGAGCGCATCTGCACGCACAGTGAGGCGAAGACTTTTGGAAGATGGCCTGGTGTCAAGAAGGGCAGCAAAGAAGCCACTTCTCTCCAAAAAAAACATCAGGGACAGATTGATCTTCTGCAGAAAATATGGTGAATGGACTGCTGAGGACTGGGGCAAAGTCATATTCTCTGATGAAGCCTCTTTCCGATTGTTTGGGGCATCAGGAAAAAGGCTTGTCCGGAGAAAAAAAGGTGAGCGCTACCATCAGTCCTGTGTCATGCCAACAGTAAAGCATCCAGAGACCATTCATGTGTGGGGTTGCTTCTCATCCAAGGGAGTGGGCTCACTTACAATTTTGCCCAAAAACACAGCCATGAATAAAGAATGGCACCAAAACACCCTCCAACAGCAACTTCTTCCAACAATCCAACAACAGTTTGGTGAAGAACAATGCAGTTTCCAGCACGATGGAGCACCGTGCCATAAGGCAAAAGTGACAACTAAGTGGCTCGGGGACCAAAACGTTGACATTTTGGGTCCATGGCCTGGAAACTCCCCAAATCTTAATCCCATTGAGAACTTGTGGTTAATCCTTAAGAGGCGGGTGGACAAACAAAAACCCACTAATTCTGACAAACTCCAAGAAGTGATTATGAAAGAATAGGTTGCTATCAGTCAGGAATGGGCCCAGAAGTTGATTGAGAGCGTGTCCAGTCGGATTGCAGAGGTCCTGAAAAAGAAGGGCCAACACTGCAAATACTGACTCTTTGCATAAATGTCATGTAATTGTCGATAAAAGCCTTTGAAAAGTATGAAGTGCGTGTAATTATATTTCACTACATCACAGAAACAACTGAAACAAAGATCTAAAAGCAGTTTAGCAGCAGACTTTGTGAAAACTAATATTTGTGTCATTCTCAAAACTTTTGGCCTTTACTGTACACAGGAGAGATTACAGACAGAGACACATTGTCCTTATACACAGCACATATTACAATATCTTATAATTCCATCCACTTACAGTCAGTTCAGTGACACTTACCAGACATGGACCCTCCACACACTCAGGATTTGATCTCCTGTCAGTGTCTTCTCCTCAGCAAGTCAGTGATCCAAGTGAATTCCCTTGGTGAATTCTAGCTTTCTGAGCCATGCTTGGGTCTTTTATACCCCTTTGGTGGCTATAACTATCTGCTCCTCCTCTTCCCCCAGGAGACGCCCAGTTGCACCTTCATAATTAATCATTGAAAACTTTCATCATCAGATCTGACTTCCCTCATTACCATATACAATGGAAAAATACTGTCCCCACTTTCTCATCAACCAGTTTAGCATTTTCTGGCTCCTGAGATGGTCCTTCATTTACACATTGTATTTGCAGGGTAGAGACCTATTGTTCACACTTCTATTTAGCATCTGTAAGAGATTCCTGGGAGACTCCGAGACCTTTTCATATGAGAATCAGTGTAAACAATGAGCATTTTACATCCTGATGAGATACATTCCATCCAGACATATAACCACATGACTCTCCATCTATAATTCAAATATATGACATACTCCTTATTATATCCAGTAGAACAGATTATAAGACTGTCATTATTCAAATCCTTAATCCTTACAGATGTCACCTAGAGGATGATCTACACTAAGGCCTCATGCATATGGCCGTTGTGTGGCCGTTCCATGCATTGGAGACCGCAATTTGCAGTCCCTAATGCACGCGCAACGTCCGTACGGCGGACAGGACGGATCGAGAGCCATTCAACTTGAATGGGGCAGTCATCCGTCCGCACTACAAAAAAAGTAGTTCATGCTCTATTTTTTTTACGGTGCTGAAGCATGGACAGAAACACCAAGGAAGCACTCCGTAGTGCTTCCGTGAGGTTATGTGCCTCTGTTCCGCACCGCAGCTCCAGAATGCGGACCCATTCAAGGAAATAGGTCTGCATCCGTGATGCGGGGAGCACACGGCCGGTATCCACATATTGCAGACCCGCTTTTTGCTGGCCACAATACGGCCACGGCCGGGCAACAGCTGTGTGCATGAGGCTTAAAATAACGAACCCTCTTTGATTTTACATTTCTTGTTTATAGGGGTGTCAGGCTGATACTTTTCAGCTAGAAATCATATAATTTAATGCGACTCAAAAATATAGAGAAATTCAGGGCAGAGCTAATCAGAAGCAGCATAGCTGAGCTCCAGCAGCCACAGCCAAGTGCAGCATTATAAAGCGCCCCCACAAAACTTACCTTTTTCTTCACACCGATCCAAGATGGCCCCCGGCACATGCAGGAGGCAGCACAGGCACCAATGAACTCCAGCAACAAGCACACCACGAGGCAGCAGGTCCATGAGGAGCTGGTAGGACATATTTTCCTTGCAAGTAAAACTAGTAATGTGAGTGGGTGGTCTGCCCAAAGCTCTCCAGCAGGGGCAAAGTCTGACTTTAACATGAGTCCTAATACAAGCTCTGAACATGATAGGATCACCCTGTCTGCTATGCAAGATTTAATGGCAGACCTGAAAAGTTCTATACACTCAGATATGCAGTCAGCCTTAAACACTATAAGGGCAGACATCACGGCCATTAGGGATCGCTCTGATCACCTTGAGGAAAAGATGGAGGAATTTAAGGAAACACACAACTCCCTAGTGCAGTGATGGCGAACCTATGGCACGGGTGCCAGAGGTGGCACTCAGAGCCCTCTCTGTGGGCACCCACACCCTGGAAAACGTCTATGTTGTACCAATATGCCTTAGACTTCTCCTGTCAGTCATTAGCACAGGGTGCACCATGAACAGCACAGGCAGCGCACTGAATGTAGCAGGATATTGTAGATAAATGATAAAGTACATGGAATATATACTATATTAGACTGTAGTATTCAAGGTAAATTGATGTGTTGGCACTTTGCGATAAATAAGTGGGTTTATGTTGCAGTTTGGGCACTCGGTCTGTAAAAGGTTCACCATCACTGCCCTAGTGGATTCCTATAATGAGACACAGTATGAGGCTGCTGCCATGAAACTGCAATTAGTAGACTTTGAGGATAGGTCTAGAAGGAATAATATCAGACTCAGAAATATCCCTGAAGACATTAAAGAGGACTCTCTCCAGGATTATCTGATAGATCTCTTTATGTCAATTTATGCCGGACACCCCAGAGAGGGATTTACTTATAGATAGGGCGCACAGTGTCCCTAATCCTAAATCTATGTCGGCCAGCACGCCAAGGGATGTACTAGCCGCCTTCACTTCTTCCATTTTAAAAACAAGCTTTTTAGGAAAGCATAAAGAAAGAAAGACTTTCCTAAACATTTATTTTTTATTTTTTATTAATTGACAATTTTTATTGTTTTGTCAAGAAATTAAATTAAAAGTAGCCATATATTGCATAGTATCAAATAAGGATAACTAGTTAATAATCACATATACAGGCAATAGATACATATCAAGATCGGTGTAAACCGAAGAGCATAGGCAAGGTGGCTTATGTAGGCAATAATTCCTAAACGTTTTAAACAAGTTTCTTTCCATGCTTATCTCTCTCCAGCAACTCTAGCCAGGAGGAGGGAGTTTGCTAAATATACCACAATCCTGAGAAAGAATTGAATCCCATATCACTGTGGATTGCCAGTGAAACGTATTGTCAGTAGAAATGGCGCTAACGTTATTTAACTTTTTCCATCTCAAGCTTCTGGAGAGGTGGTCCTTACTCCAGCCACGAGAGGGGGCTAGATCTCCAGGGAAACATAAGCCACGCACTCTGACCCATGGATGGACAGTGATAAAATCTGCAAAATGATAACCTCCATAGGCGCCAACCATGTAAGGTAGGTTACCTGCCTACACCATTTCACATTGGGTCTGCTTTCCTCCACTCTTGACCCATCTATATATCTACAAACACACAAATGTTATAGTCCTTCGGAGACTCCCCCATGTACGAGCTGTTGGTTGCCTGTTGGGACATCCAATAGGTCATGTCTTGGCGGTGGTTGTTGGACATCCGCTGTTAGATAAATGCCTTGCCCCTAACTCTATACTCATTAACCTACAATATTCTCCCTCGCGAGCTCCGTGGAGATTAAATATATCAATTTTGAATAACACTTGATACTTCTCTCTATTCAGCATCTCTCTGCACAAATATTTTACTCTTAATAACTCATCTGAGGTATCACAGCGTCCGTGACGGACGGCTCTATAAATATATCACGTGAGCCACCTGTCCGATAAACACCATAAAATACAATAAATAAAAACTGTGTCAAAAAAAGCAATTTTTGTCACCTTACATCACAAAAGGTGCAACACCAAGTGATTAGAAAGGGGTATGTCCCGCAGTTTGGTACCTATGAAACTGTCACTTCATCCCACAAAAAATGAGCCCCTAACTAAGACAATCGGTCAAAAATTATAAAAGCTATGGCTCTTAGACTATGGAGACACTAAAATATAATTTTCTTAGTTTCGAAAATACTATTACTGTGTAAAACTTAAATAAATAATATAAAGTATACATTATTATATTAGGTATTTCTATATCCGTAATGATCTGCTCTATAAAAATGTCACATGACCTAACCCCTTAGATGAACTTCGTAAAAAATTATTAAATAAAACCATTGCCAAAAAAAGGCAATCAAAAAGGCGTATGCTCCCCAAAATAGTACCAGTCAAGCCGTCACCTCATCCTACAAAAAATAAGAGCCTAACTAAGACAATTGGTCAAAAAAATTAAAAAGCTATGGCTCTCAGACTATGTAGACACTAAAACATCATTTTTTTTGTTTAAAAAATGCTATTATTGTGTAAAACTCAAATGAATACGAAAAAGTATGCATAATAGGTATTGCCACATCCGTAATGATCTGCTCTATAAAATGTCACATGACCTAACCCCTCAGGTGAATGCTGTAAAAATAAATAAATAAAAACTGTGCTAAAACAACCAATTTTCTGGTCACCAAGTGTAATAATGAATGATCAAAAAATCATATGTACCAAAACATGGTACCAATCAGAATGTCAACTCTTCCTTAAAAAAACAAGCCCCTGCAAAAGACAATCAGCAGAAAAAAAATATGGCGTTCAGAAAATAGAGACTCAAAAACATAATTTTTTTCCCAAAAATGCTTTGTTATGTAAAACTGAAACAAACAAACAGAAAGTAGATATATTTTACATAATTGCATCTGTAACAACCTGATCTATAAAAATAGCAGATAATATACCAGATGAATGTTGTAAAAAATAAAAAATAAAACAGTGCCAAAACAGGCATTTTTTGGTTACCTTGCCTGACAAAAAAATTTATATAGAGCAATTAAAAATCATATGTACCCCAAAATAGTATCAATAAATCTGGCACCTTATCCACTAGTTTTCAAAATGGGGCCACTTTTTGGGAGTTTCTATTGTAATGGTGCATCAGTGGGGCTTCAAAAGGGACATGGCATCTAAAAACCAGTCCAGCAAAATCTGCCTTTCAAAAACCATATGGCGCTGCTTTTTTTCTGCGCCCTGCCGTGTGCCCTTACATCAGTTTACGACCACATGTGGGATGTTTATATAAACCACGGAGTCAGGGTAATAAATATAAAGTTTTGTTTGGCTGTAAACCCTCGATATGTTAAAGAAAAAAATTGATTAAATGGAAAATCTGACAAAAAAATGAAATTTAGAAATTTTATCTCCATTTTCCTTTAATTCTTGTGGAACACCTAAAGGGTTAACAAAATTTTCAGGATGTATAAAAGTGTGGGAATGGTTTAAACGGATATGCCTCATGAGGAAAGACGGTAAAAAGTCCACCTGTGTTTGGTAGTTATACCTTGATTTAGCATGTCTATGCCTCTGTTGGACCATATTTTGATGCTTATTATTATGTGAAAATTTTTTGCACTGTAGACTATATAATATTTTGGGATTCAGCTATAACAGGGGATGTACATAAGATTCTGCATCAGGTGTTTTTAGAGATACACTTTTATCTGGATAACTCACTGCTTATACATAACACTACCCCATTTATGTATGTAAGGGGATCCTAGATGATGGGGCAGTGCAGACTCTGTGTCTGGTTGGGGCACTACCATACATAGCGCTTATCTGTACTGCAATTTGTAATTGATTTTATTAATTCACTGTATGTTGATTTTGATATTATGTAATAAAGTTTATATTTGAAAGTAAAAAAAGGGTTAACAAAGTTTGTAAAATCAGTTTTGAGTAACTTGAGGGGTATAGTTTCTACAATGGGGTAATTTATGGGGGGTTTCCACTATGTAAGCCCCACAAAGTGACTACAGAACTGAATTAGTACTTAAAAAATTCGACTTTGGAAATTCTTAAAAATTTCAAAAATTGCTTTAAAAATTCTAAACCTTCTAACGTCGTAAAAAAAAATTACATTACCAAAATGATGCCCACATAAAGTAGATATATGGGGAATGTTAATTAATGAATATTTTATGAGGCATCACTATCTGTCTTAAAAGCAGAGAGATTCAAATTTAGAAAACAGTGCATTTTTTAAAATTAACTTGTTAACTTTTGAATTTTTTATAAATAAAGGTAAAACTTATCGACTCAAATTTACCATTAACATGAAGTACAATGTGTCACGGGAAAAAAGTCTCTGAATGGCTTAGATAACTAAAAGCGTTCCAAAGTTTTTACCACATAAAGTGACACATGTCAGATTTGCTAAATTAGGGCTGGTCAGAAAGGGGGGTAAATGGCCTGGTCTGGAAGTGGTTAAGAGGGCGATCCACTGTGGAGGTCACTGTTAAAGAGGTGGGAACTGTGGAGGTTACAGTTAAGGGGGCAGGGGACTTTGGAGGTCACTGTTAAGGCAGCGGGGTACTCTGGAGGTCATTGTTCAGGGAGTGGGGTACTGTGGAGATTACTGTTAAGGGAATGGGTATTCCCTCATAAAAAATTTCAAATGTTTTACAAGACTTGATCCATAGCTAAAACATTTCCTACATTCTGTATATTAAAATGTCTTTTATACTGTGTGACTTTTTAGGTGTCTCACAAGGCTTGATTTCTCAGTAAAACATTTTCCACATTCAGTACATGAAAATGGCTTCTCCCCTGTGTGAGTTCTCAGATGTCTCACAAGACTTGATTTCTCAATAAAACACTTCTCACATTCAGGACATTGAAATGGCTTCTCTCCTGTGTGAGTTCTTAGATGGGTCTCAAGATGATGCTTACATTTAAATGACTTCCTACATTCAGGATATGAAAATCGCTTCTCTCCTGTATGAATTCTCTGATGTTCCTCAAAACTTGATTTGCTGCTAAAACACTTCCCACATTCAGAACATGAAAATGGCTTCTCCCCTGTGTGAATTCAGAGATGTTTTGAGTATCCAGTCCATGTTTCGTGTCACTTACAAAATGTTTATGTTACCACAGATCATATGCCGCTGAGGAAGCCCGAGATAGGGCGAAACGTTGGGTACTTATGTAGTGTGACTCTTATATATGGGCATCCACTGGATCATGTATGCAACATAAAATAAGTTGTGAAAAATAAACTTCACTGTTAATGGCAAATTGAACCAGCTGTGTGTGTCTCTCCCTGTGTGTGTCTCTCCCTGTGTGCGTCTCTCCCTCTGTGTGTGTGTCTTTCTCCCTGTGTGTGTGTCTCTCCCTGTGTGTGTCTCTCCCTGTGTGTGTGTCTCTCCCTGTGTGTGTCTCTCCCTGTGTGTGCGTCTCTCCCTCTGTGTGCGTGTCTTTCTCCCTGTGTGTGTCTCTCTCTCCCTGTGTGTGTCTCTCTCTCCCTGTGTGTGTGTCTTTCTCCCTCTGTGTGTGTCTCTCTCCCTGTGTGTGTGTCTCTCTCCATGTGTGTGTCTCTCCCTGTGTGTCTCTCCCTGTGTGTGTGTCTCCCTCGGTGTGCGTCTCTCCCTCTGTGTGCATGTCTTTCTCCCTGTGTGTGTCTCTCTCTCCCTGTGTGTGTGTGTCTTTCTCCCTGTGTGTGTGTCTCTCTCTCCCTGTGTGTGTGTCTCTCTCTCCCTGTGTGTGTGTGTGTCTTTCTCCCTGTGTGTGTGTGTCTTTCTCCCTGTGTGTGTGTGTCTTTCTCCCTGTGTGTATGTCTCTCTCTCCCTGTGTGTATGTCTCTCTCTCCCTGTGTGTGTGTCTCTCTCTCCCTGTGTGTGTCTTTCTCCCTGTGTGTGTGTGTCTTTCTCCCTGTGTGTATGTCTCTCTCTCCCTGTGTGTATGTCTCTCTCTCCCTGTGTGTATGTCTCTCTCTCCCTGTGTGTGTGTGTCTTTCTCCCTGTGTGTGTGTGTCTTTCTCCCTGTGTGTGTGTCTCTCTCCATGTGTGTGTATCTCTCTCCCTGTGTGTGTGTGTCTTTCTCCCTGTGTGTGTGTGTCTTTCTCCCTGTGTGTGTGTGTCTTTCTCCCTGTGTGTATGTCTCTCTCTCCCTGTGTGTATGTCTCTCTCTCCCTGTGTGTGTGTCTCTCTCTCCCTGTGTGTGTCTTTCTCCCTGTGTGTGTGTGTCTTTCTCCCTGTGTGTATGTCTCTCTCTCCCTGTGTGTATGTCTCTCTCTCCCTGTGTGTATGTCTCTCTCTCCCTGTGTGTGTGTGTCTTTCTCCCTGTGTGTGTGTGTCTTTCTCCCTGTGTGTGTGTCTCTCTCCATGTGTGTGTGTCTCTCTCCCTGTGTGTGTGTGTCTTTCTCCCTGTGTGTGTGTGTCTTTCTCCCTGTGTGTGTGTGTCTTTCTCCCTGTGTGTGTGTCTCTCTCCCTGTGTGTGTGTCTCTCTCCATGTGTGTGTCTCTCCCTGTGTGTCTCTCCCTCTGTGTGTCTCTCCCTGTGTGTGTGTCTCTCCCTGTGTGTGTCTCCCTGTGTGTGTCTCGCTGTCTGTCACCATCACCATGCCCACAGTGTTCCTTTCTCCTGACGCAGCTGCATCAGGACGTTCTGTGCAGGGCAAGAAGAAAAGGAGGAGGCAGCGCCGCCAGCATGGAGTCCGTGGGAGAGACATAGGGAGGCACACTAAGGACCTAGGTAACACTACCACATAATCTACACTAGTGTCATCTGTGGTTTTACATAGGACTGCAGGTAACATTACTACCTTTTCTGTACTCAGATAGCCATGACTGTGTTATCTGTGCTGTTACATAGGACTGCAGGTGATATCTGCAATATTATCTGTACTCAGCGAGTTATCACTGTGTAAGGGGGCCCACTGAGACCTTATCGCCCAAGGGCCCACAACATGAGATTCATCAGATAATCCTGGAGAGCGTCCTCTTTATTGTATTTTGCAAGAAAAGTGGTAAAAATGCAAAAAAAAACCTGCAAAAAGCGATTGATTAGAGGAAAGCACTGCGGATAAATCACATGTTATGGGCGCAGCATATTTTTTCCTTGCAGATTCTTGTACAGCGCCGGCAGAGTGTATGAGATCACACAAACGTCACGGACGCTTTTCTTGTTTCTTCCGTGCAGACATTGATCTGCTGTGGGGATATCTGCATTACGTCCATTCTGTGTCAGATTTTTTGTGTGTATTTCACACTTTCAAATGAGGAGAGAGATCTGCAAAGAAAACCCGCATCAAATTTGCACCAAGAACCACAAGTAACACATGCATTATTTGGCGCAGATTGTGTGTGGAAACACAGAAATCCACATGGAAATACCTGCAGCTTTTCTGCTCCTGTAGCCTGAAGGTATTAGCACACGGTGCAGATTTGTATGTAGAAAATCAGCATGAAATCCTTGATAAAAACGGCATAAAAACTGCACATAAATCCGCACTATTTATTTCACCCTTTATTTCAATTCCCACAAAAGTAATATTAGAAGGACCCAAGTAGACAAGGCTGTGGCAAAACATTTTTTGGAGCGTGGACACTCGGTCAACCAGCTTCGGTTCCGAATCATAGATTGAGACGTGGGGGTGACAGGGATCGGATGCTGCGGAAAAAGGAACTGCAGTGGATCTTCGAATCGAGGGCACTCCAGCCCTTTGGAATAAATCTTGATTTCCATGTGGGGAATTTGTAGAAGATCCTAGTGACGTTTATAGGAATCTGGCATCTGTATAGTGTTTTTAATTAATTACAGTTTTTTTCACTGATCTGATATTCACTGGCTTTTATTCCCGTTAACACTGCTTCATGATGCACTTGAAGAGGGAATTGGCTATATGCTCAGTCCCTTATCCCCACATAATACGTAACTCCCTCCCAGCCCCATATAAATGACCACACAACACAACTGCTTGGATTTAATCGGCCACAGCAGCCGTTTATTAAATAAATACATAACATAACTTAATAAATTAACCAATGACGAGGGAGGTCCTAGAAGCCCCAATGACCTCATAAACACCGTAACAAACCTGCGACTCCATCTTGCCCCCAGCCGTTGAACCCAGCTCGGAGGCAGCAACTGATGGACGCCTAGTTCGTTAGTACGGCTCCTCCATGAGAGTCCAGCCCCTACCGCGGGGCCCTCCCATCCTCAGATACCACCATATTTTCCACTTTCGGGACCTCCCCCGCCTCCAAAAACGCGCAGCTTGACCTCCTCAAGACTGCGCGTCCCTCCACATCCGTAACACTATCTCCACTCCATTTTGGATCCCCAAAGACCACAGATCAGTCCCCACCGCATTCAAATGCACCCCATCCGTTCTCCAAAATGCACCAACTCCTTTCTCCAACTCCTCATGACGTACCGCCACAGCCCCATTCCGTGCCATAAACCTGCCCACTGCCCTATTCACCTTGATCCGGGCTTTATTAATGCTCTCCACCGACCTAGCCTCCCTCCATGACTTACGCGGTACAATGTCAGACCACACTGTAACAACACCCGGAAATAACGCCCAAATCCTCAGCAGGTCGAACTTCACATCTCGCACCAACTCCCTAAATGGCCGCCTCCCTAAGTCGTTGCCCCCCACATGAAGTACCAACACATCCGGAGGCCTGTCCAACCGCGCAAACCGCTGCACCTCCCGCAAAACCCCTCCCCACAACATTCCTCTGACCCCTAACCACCTGACCGTAGCAACCGCCGAGCTCAACCCCAGCTGGCGGCCATTCGGCCTAACATCCGCTCTAATCGCCCCCCAGAACACATATGAATGTCCTAAAATCCAGACCAAGGCCATCCGGAAAACCTGCAAACAAACAAAAACAAAATTAACACAGCCCCCCAACTACTGATCAACAACTACAGAAGACCCAGCCTAATATAGGACCTAAATCGCGCCGACTCCCAACGCCCAATCCTCATAATTACCTCATCACTGACCCCCAATCTTGCCGCCTCAGTCGCAGCACCAATCCGGAACGAATGACCAGAATAATCCTTATCATGCACCCCCAAACTCCTCAAACATTTCTTAAACACTGCTAAGAACTGAAATCTCGACAGAAACGAACCGTCCTCATGACGAAAAAACGGCAACGCATCCGTCTCCCTGCCTGACCAGTACCTCCCTAAACACTGAACAGGGCACATACCACAACCCGTAACAGAAAACAAAGTAACCTGTCGACCTCTGCCCTCCTGATCCGTCTTAGACCTGCGAATCCGCACAATGACCCTATCTTCCCTAATCTCCACGTCCTCACTAAGCAATCCCCCCGCATGACAAACACTGCCGCTCACCAACTCACTCAACCTGAAAGCCCCAAAAAATGCTAACGCAAATGCCGCCCTAAACAACCCCAACTCCCATCCTGAGCTACACACCACGCAGAACTTCTCCCCCATCTGAACCAACAGCTCAAACGACACCGGTCTCCTACTATCTGTCACCCTACCCGCCCCCCTACGCCAGCCTTTCAAAACCTGTCTCACTAAAAAACATTTTGTTAAATCCACCAATCCCCGCAGCCGAAAACCAAAAGCTATACCTGCAATCAACCGACTGACTTTGGACACCGACCACCCCTCCCCTTTCAAATGCCCCAATAACATCACCAGCTTGACCCCCCCGTCTTCCCCACCCGAACCCCAGTCCCCAATCCACTTCTCCCAGATTTCCCACGCCTTCCCATATTCCTTCCACGTACCAGGGCTCAGCGAATCCCTAAGCAACCCCATCACCTCTCCTCCAAGATCCCCCACAGCCATGACGGACACTCCAGACCCTCCAACTCCGCTTCTGGCACAAGAAGCTGGAACTGGTCCCACTGTAAACGAGAAAGAGAGTCTGCCACAGAATTAGTCACTCCCGCCACATGCTTCGCCACCACCCAAACATTAATTGACAAACACCGCAACACCAAAAACTGTAACAGCCTAACCACCGGAGGGGAGGATGCTGATAAGCTGTTAATAGCCTGAACAACCCCCAAATTGTCACAATTAAAGCGCACCTTCCTATTCGCAAACCTATCCCCCCACAACACCACCGCCATAACAATAGGAAACAACTCCAACAGTGCAATATTCGTCACCCAACCGCGCTCCACCCACGACTCCGGCCATCCGCCCGCACACCACTGCCCCTGACAATAAGCACCAAAACCCACACCCCCTGACGCATCCGTATACAACTCAAAATCTGCAACATCACAAACCTCCCCCATAACCAACGTCCTACCATTATAATGTCCCAAAAACTCCGCCCAAACCCTTAAATCACCTTTCAACTCTTTTCGCAACCTAACAAAGTGATACGGCGCAGACACCCCCGCTGTAGCGGCAGCCAGCCGTCTACAAAAAATCCTCCCCATCGGCATAATCTGACATGCAAAATTAAGCTTCCCCAATAATGACTGCAGCTCCCGCAACCTAATCTTCTCCCTCCCTATGGCCTGACTGATTCCGCGCCTCAAATCCAGCAACTTGTCCGCCGGAAGCCGACACTCCATCCTTACCGTGTCTATAACAATCCCCAGAAAACACAACTCGGTAACAGGACCCACCGTCTTCTCCATCGCTAGCGGCACCCCAAAACGCGCAAAAACCGACTGAACCGTGTGTAACAACAAAGAACATACCCGAGAATTTGCCGGCCCCAAACACAAAAAGTCATCTAAATAGTGAATAACCGACGCACAACCCGAAACATCTACCACCACCCACTCCAAAAATGAGCTGAATGTCTCAAAATACGCACAAGAGAGAGAGCACCCCATAGGCAAACACCTATCCACAAAATACTCCCCACCCCAATAACATCCCAACAAACCCATGCTCTCCACATGAACCGGAAGCAGCCGAAATGCCGCTTCAACATCAACTTTTGCCAACAACGCCCCCTGCCCACACCGTCTCACCCACCTAACAGCCGCATCAAATGACGTATACACCACCGAACACAATTCAGGATCTATACCATCATTGACCGACGCACCTTTCGGGAAAGACAAATGATGAATGAGCCGAAACTTATTCGGCTCCTTCTTGGGCACCACCCCCAAAGGAGACACTCTAAGGTTCGGAAGCGGCGGCACCTTAAACGGGCCCGCCATCCGCCCCAACGCAACTTCCCTATTAACTTCTCGGTCACCACATCCGCATGCTCAAGCGCAGACCTAAGATTCTTATGAACCACAGGCCCCGCCGTTACCTCCGCCGGGATGCGAAAACCACATCTAAAACCATCCCCCAATAGCCTGGCCGCCGCCCGGTCCGGGTACCTATCTAGAAATTCCTGCATCCTTTCCACCCGCACCGGTGTCCGACCCCTTTCCAACACCATCCCCCCCCCTCTGCCTTCCGCCCCTAAAGCAACGGCTAGCCCCATGCGCCCCTCCACACCCTGAGCATTCATGCTTGAATTTGCACTTAGCTCCAAATCTGCAGTTCCCCTCATTAAAGAGGAAACATAACCCTTTTGCGGATGCTGCCGCCAATGCCCCCGGGGACGATCCCCCAGGCTCTGCCCGAAAGGACTGCCCAGCCCTAGGCGGTGCCGTCACCTTCAACCACAACCCAATGTCTTTGTGGTCCCACCGTATATCTGACCTAACCGCCTTACGCTGCCGAAACTGCTCGTCGTAACGGAGCCACCCCACACTGCCGTATACCCGATACGCCTCCCCTATCGCATCCTGGTAACAGAACAACGCCGAACAACATTCCGGAGCCTTCTCCCCAATGACACTTGCTAATATGGCAAACGCTTGCAGCCAATTAGCAAATGTGCAAAGAATCAACCTATGCCGCCGCTTCTCCTCGTCCTCTTTCTTTCCCTCATCCTTCTTCCCCCTATCCAAATTAAACCGTTCCAAAGGAAGCAAGGAAAAAATCTCTATATATTCCCCTTTCCAGATTTTTTCTTTTACCTCCTGCTTCAAATGGGCCCCCAACGGGCCCTCAAAGCACACATACACCTCCCCACGTGCTCTGTCATCCAACCTCTGCCCCTCTTCCTCACCCCCAACTTGCGTCTCCACCGACACCGCCCCTCCCCCACTCGACCCGGCTACCGGTCCCGGCAACACCCCCCACGCCGGTAATGGCGACACGCCCGCGGACCCCAAACTAGCCAACCACCCCGCCAAACCCCCCAGCAACTGCCCCAAACCCTTTCCTAAATCACCCATGGCCACCCCCCCAACACTTCCCACCCTGCGCTAATAAGGGACCCCAATTAGTCTCACCAGGCACCACGGGCGCTGTGACTTCCCGCTGCCCCAGATCCTGACTCCCGCCGCTCATCCTCTACTTCGGCGCTCCTCCTGGACGTTGAAGGCGACTCCTCCCGGACAACTTGAACTGCCCGCTGTATGATGCTGACCGGCCTCCGGTCCACTGCCGCAGCTCCCGCTCCTTCACTGGGCCTGCACAGCACTTCCCGCTCAGACTGCGCAACCCGACGCATGTGGATCTCCTCACACCGCTGAGTAGACCGCCCGCTGGGACCTGGACTGGGCCGGTCCACCGTTCCTGGTCCCGCATCCTCAAGACTAGCAGGTGAGAGTGGGGGAAGGGGCGTCCCACTCCGCTCTGGGCCCCGCCGTGTACTGGGATTCCTCCCGCGACGAGAGCGCCCTGCTGAAGGCTGAGCAGACCCTCTCCGCCGCGGAGGGTCCCTGGAGGGGCTCCCCACTCGGCGCCGGACCCTGGGGGTGCAGTCAGGACTAAGGCGCGCTGGTGGGATACCCCGCCGCGGCCAGACAGCCCTCACAGTGGGGGTGGCTGCAGAAGCAGGGGCAATAACGCACGCACCCACCTGCTCCTGCAACCAGCCAGGCCCCTGCACCTCAGCCTCCCTGCGCAGCAACTCCAGCATCTCCTCCACTGATAGCGGCAGCTCCGACATGATCCTGCAACTCTGTTTGCTTTTCCTGGCCGAATGCCTCTGCCCCCCGCCTCCTCCTGACTCTGACCAGCAGCCCCTCCCCCTGGTTCTCATGACTACCCGCGCCCTTTCTAACTTCTCTGCACCTTAACCCTTCACTCACCTGTCCCCTCTCAGCCAAACACTCTTCATGGCCGGCCTCCCCTTACCGCTGCGCTTCTTGTCCGGCCTCACTTGATTGAAGGACAGGCCCCCCCTGCTATGATCGCTGGCGAGTTTGTAAGGGATACCTTCACAGGCGGCATAGACGAGGGCGGGCGGCCCTGACAACAAAGCGCTGACTGGTTGGGGATTGGGAGGAGCTCCGACGTCACTGTGATCACTGGGGCGTGTTGGCTTGCGATCATGTGACTAGCGACGGACATGTGAACACATGGCCCCTCCTCCCCGGACATGCGCGCTGGCTGCCGAGGCACGCGCTGGAAGCGTGCATCATGAAGGTAGGTGTGTTGCTGGATCTTATGTTTTACATGGGTGACCACCATGATATTATAAATACGCACATATCGGCACACCTGACATATAGTGAGCTATTAAATGAATCCGTAATTGGCCACAGCCGTGATTGTGGGAGTGGCTTAGGGTTTTTAAACAGGATCTTTTGGATAACACGGGGTGTTTGATAAAGGCTGTGTTAGCCAAAACGTAACAACTTTTACACGTTTGTTCACTTAAGCGGTTCCCGATAAAGGGATTTTTGTACCGGACATGCTGCCTCCATCATCATTCATTGGAGCCCTTTATGGATCTGGGACTCCAGGCAGGCTGCTGCATTCCGGATGACCGTGAGATCTGGTGAGTGCGACTCCATACTACTATTTTTTGCATAAGTGACGAGCAGACAGTAGTGGATGATGATGTAGCCGATTGCACATGGGAGCCAGGTGAAGAGGGGGCTTCATGATCATCATCAAGGGGTGAGGATGGCAGCTTGACCATGAGACAGCGGCAGGGTGGCAGCATGCCTCTGAGCCAGCAGGGAACAAGTATGGCTGTTAGCCAGCAGGGTGGCACCAGTGTGAGATCTGAAACCTAACGTGCCCGGCGTAGACGGTCTACTACTCAGGAGCCTACCTTTCAAGAAACAATTAAAAATTCCTGCCGGACACCCCAGAGAGAGGGATTTACTTAAATCTATGCCGGCCAGGACGCCAAGGGATGTACTAGCTCGCCTTCACTTCTTCCATTTTAAAAACAAGCTTCTCAGGGAAGCAGGAAGCAAAAAAGACATTCCTGAGCGATTTAAACAAGTTTCTTTCTATGCTGATCTCTCTCCAGCAACTCTAGCCAGGAGGAGGGAGTTTGCTAAATATACCACAATCCTGAGAGAGAATGGAATCCCATATCGCTGGGGTTTCCCAGTGAAACGTATTGTCAGTAGAAATGGCACTAACTTAATTTTACTTTCTCCATCTCAAGCTGCAAACCTCCTGGAGAGGTGGTCCTTACTCCAGCCACAAGAGGGATCCAGATCTCCACGGAAACAGAAGCCACCCACGCTGACCAAGAATGGACTGTGGTGAAATCTACGAAGTGATAACCTTCATAGGTACCAACCAGGTAAGGTAGGTCACCTGCCTACACCATTCTACATTGGGTCTGCTTTCTTCCACTCTTGACCCATCCATATATCTAGAAACACACAAATGTTACAGTCCTTCAGAGACTCCCCCATATACGAGCTGTTGGTTGCTTGTTGGGACATCCAATAAGTCATGTCTTGGCTGTGGCTGTTGGACGTCCTCTGTTAGATAAAATTCAGATTTTTTGCCACGTATTATATATTTTTTTCCTTTTTGCTATTTTTGTTTTTCTTTTTCTCAGCTGATGTAGTTGTTTTTACACCGCAAACTGGATCTCCCCCTCTCTCTCCAACCCTACACATGGCAATTGTGACCGGGTTTGACGATCTACTAGAGACTGTATGGTTTCTTAAAAGTTTTACTTTCCTTGTTTATTTTGGTTTGTTTTTTTAGGGTGACATGTCATTACCCGCTTCTGATTTCCTGATGCATCTTTGCACTCTATTGTTCTATGTAGCACTGTACATTTTATATGGCATTACAGGGAGATCACTAATAAAAGTGAGGGAGTGGTGGATATTACTGTTAAAGGGGTTGTCTCACTTCAGCAAATAGCATTTATTAAGTAGAGAACGTTAATACAAGACACTTACTAATAGAATGTTATTATGGATATTGCTTCCTTTGCTGGCTGGATTCATTTTTCCATCGCATTATATCCTGATTGTTTCCATGGTTACGACCACCCTGCAATTTATCAGCAGTGGTCATGCTTGCACACTATAGAAAAAAGCACCAGCATATGTGCGCCTCCAGGTTCCTGGCCAACAGCACGGTACCATTAAAACCGTCACCTTACTCTCAAAAAATTAGCCCCTACATAAGACAATTAGTAAAAATAAATAAAAAAAATGACAATGGAGAAACTAAAATAGGATTTTTTTTGCTTTAAAACTGCTATTACTGTGTTAAAGTGAAATAGAAAAAAAAATTGACATTTTTGTATTGCCACATCTGTAACAATCTGCTATATAAAAATATCACATGACCTAATCCCTCAGGTGAACGCCGTAAAAAAAACATTAGACACGGGCAAAAAAGCTATTTTTTGTCACCTAATATCACATAAAGTGCAACACCAAGCGATCAAAAAGGCATATGCTCCCCAAAATAGTACCAATCAAATCATCACCTCATCCCGGAAAAATCGAGACCCTAACTAAGACAATCGGTCAAAAAAACTAAAAAACAATGGCTCTCAGACTATGGAGACACTAAAACATCATTTTTTTGTTTAAAAAATACTAATATTGTGTAAAACTTAAATAAAATAGAAAAAATCATACATATTAGGTATTACCACGTCCATATCAATCTGCTCTACAATATCTCATGATCTAACCCCTCAGATGAACACTGTATAAATAAAAAAAAACTGTGCTAAAAACACAATTTTTTTGTCACCTTGCCCCATAAAGTGTAATAATGAATGATCAAAAAATCATATGTATGCAAAATGGTACCAATAAAAACGTCAACATTTCCTGCAAAAAATGAGCTCCTGCGCAAGACGATCGGCAGAAAAATTAAAAAAAATATGGCGTTCAGAAAATGGAGACACAAAAACATAATTTCTTTTTCAAAAATGCTTTATTATCTAAAACTGAAACAAACAAAGAAAGTAGACATATTTGATATTATTGCGTCTGTAATAACCTGCTGTATAAAAATAGCACATGAACTACACTGTCAGATGAATGTTGTAAAAATAAAAAAACAATGCCAGAACTGCCACCTTATTTCGTAGTTTCCAAAATGGGGCACTTTCTGGGAGTTTCTACTGTAAGGGTGCATCAGGGGGGCTTAAAATGGAACATGGCATCTAAAACAAGTCCAGCAAAATCTGCTATTGCAAAAACCATATGGCGCTCCTTTTCTTCTGCGCCCTGCCATGTGCCATTATATCATTTTACGACCACATGTGGGGTGTTTATTTAAACAGCAGAATTAGGGTAATAAATATTTAGTTTGGCTGTTAACCCTCGATGGGTCATTTATTGGGGGTTGCCACTATGTAAGCCCCACAAAATAACTTCAGAACTGAACTGATCCTTAAAAATTTGACTTTGGAAAATTTATTTTAAAATTGCAAATATTGCTTTAAAAATTCTAAACCTTCTAACATCCTAAAAAAATAATAATAATTACATTACCAAAATGATGCCCACATAAAGTAGATATATGGGGAATGTTAATTAATGAATATTTTATGAGGCATCACTATCTGTCTTAAAAGCAGAGAGATTCAAATTTAGAAAACAGTGACATTTTTAAAATTTGAATAAACTTTTAGGTAAAACATATTGACTTAAATTTACCATTAACATGAAGTACAATGTGTCATGAGAAAACAATCTCTGAATGGCTTGAATGAGTAAAAGAATTCCAAAGGTATTACCACATAAATTGACATGTCAGATTTTCTAAATTAGGCCTGGTCAGGAAGGGGGTAAATGGCTCGGTCTGGAAGTGGTTAAGGGGGCGAGCCACTAGGGAGGTCACTGTTAAAGAGGCGGGAACTTTGGAGGTTACTGTTAGGGGGGCATGGGACTTTGGAGGTCACTGCTAAGGCAGAGGGGTACTCTGGAGGTCATTGTTCAGGAGGTGGGGTACTGTGGAGATCACTGTTAAAGGGCTTCTGTCACCCCACTAAACCCCACTAAATCTAATTAATCATTTTGGTCCAGTAGATTTTGTTTAAAACATGCTTTTAAAATATGCAAATTACCTTGCTACCAGCAAGTAGGGCGGCTACTTGCTGGTAGCAGCCGCATCCTCCGATCTTAAAGACGCCCCCTCCGCATGTTGATTGACAGGGCCAGGGAACGGGATCGTTCTCTGCTGGCCCTGTTTGCATTCAAAATCTCGCGCCTGCGCCGTACCTGTCTTCAATCGACGCAGGCGCACTGAGAGGCGGCCGCTCGCTCGGCCGCTCCATCCTCAATGCGCCTGCGCCGGGTGTAGATGTGACGTCATCGGCGCAGGCGCATTGAGGATGGAGCGGCCGAACGAGCGGCCGCCTCTCAGTGCGCCTGGGCCGATTGAAGACAGGTACGGCCGTGGCGCAGGCGCCAGATTTTGAATGCAAACAGGCAGGGCCAGCAAAGAACGATTTCGTTCCCTGGCCCTGTCAATCAAAAAAAGCTTGTTTTAAACAAAATCTACTGGACCAAAATGATTAATTAGATTATGTAGGCATAAATCGCAGTGTAGGGATTATAAGTAAACAAAAAAATAATAACGGTTTAGTGGGGTGACAGAAGCCCTTTAACCACTTCAGCCCCGCTAGGTGAAACCCCCTTCATGACCAGAGCACTTTTTACACTTCTGCACTACACTCCTTTCACCGTTTATCGCTCGGTCATGCAACTTACCACCCAAATGAATTTTACCTCCTTTTCTTCTCACTAATAGAGCTTTCATTTGGTGGTATTTCATTGCTGCTGGCATTTTTACTTTTTTTGTTATTAATCAAAATGTAACGATTTTTTTGCAAAAAAATGACATTTTTCACTTTCAGCTGTAAAATTTTGCAAAAAAAACGACATCCATATATAAATTTTTCGCCAAATTTATTGTTCTACATGTCTTTGATAAAAAAAAAATGTTTGGGCAAAAAAAAAATGGTTTGGGTAAAAGTTATAGCATTTACAAACTATGGTACAAAAATGTGAATTTCCGCTTTTTGAAACAGCTCTGACTTTCTGAGCACCTGTCATGTTTCCTGAGGTTCTACAATGCCCAAACAGTAGAAAAACCCCACAAATGACCCCATTTCGGAAAGTAGACACCCTAAGGTATTCGCTGATGGGCATAGTGAGTTCATAGAACTTTTTATTTTTTGTCACAAGTTAGCGGAAAATGATGATGATTTATTTATTTATTTTTTTTCTTACAAAGTCTCATATTCCACTAACTTGCGACAAAAAATAAAAAATTCTAGGAACTCACCATGCCCCTCACAGAATACCTTGGGGTGTCTTCTTTCCAAAATGGGGTCACTTGTGGCGTAGTTATACTGCCCTGGCAATTTAGGGGCCCAAATGTGTGAGAAGAACTTTGCAATCAAAATGTGTAAAAAATGGCCTGTGAAATCCGAAAGGTGCACTTTGGAATATGTGCCCCTTTGCCCACCTAGGCTGCAAAAAAGTGTCACACATCTGGTATCGCCGTACTCAGGAGAAGTTGGGGAATGTGTTTTGGGGTGTCATTTTACATATACCCATGCTGGGTGAGAAAAATATCTTGGTCAAATGCCAACTTTGTATAAAAAAATGGGAAAAGTTGTCTTTTGCCAAGATATTTCTCTCACCCAGCATGGTTATATGTAAAATGACACCCCAAAACACATTCCCCAACTTCTCCTGAGTACGGCGATACCAGATGTGTGACACTTTTTTGCAGCCAAGGTGGGCAAAGGGGCACATATTCCAAAGTGCACCTTTCAGATTTTGCAGGCCATTTTTTACACATTTTGATTGCAAGGTACTTCTCACACATTTGGGCCCCTAAATTGCCAGGGCAGTATAACTACGCCACAAGTGACCCCATTTTGGAAAGAAGACACCCCAAGGTATTCCGTGAGGGGCACGGCGAGTTCCTAGAATTTTTTATTTTTTGTCACAAGTTAGCGGAAAATGATGATTTTTTTTTTTTTCTCTTTTTTCCTTACAAAGTCTCATATTCCACTAACTTGCGACAAAAAATAAAAAATTCTAGGAACTCGCCATGCCCCTCACGGAATACCTTGGGGTGTCTTCTTTCCAAAATGGGGTCACTTGTGGGGTAGTTATACTGCCCTGGCAATTTAGGGGCCCAAATGTGTGAGAAGTACTTTGCAATCAAAATCTGTAAAAAATGACCGGTGAAATCCGAAAGGTGCACTTTGGAATATGTGCCCCTTTGCCCACCTTGGCATCAAAAAAGTGTCACACATCTGGTATCGCCGTACTCAGGAGAAGTTGGGTAATGTGAGTTGGGGTGTCATTTTACATATACCCATGCTGGGTGAGAGAAATATCTTGGCAAAAGACAACTTTTCCCATTTTTTTATACAAAGTTGGCATTTGACCAAGATATTTTTCTCACCCAGCATGGGTATATGTAAAATGACACCCCAAAACACATTGCCCAACTTCTCCTGAGTACGGCGATACCAGATGTGTCACACTTTTTTGCTGCCAAGGTGGGCAAAGGGGCACATATTCCAAAGTGCACCTTTCGGATTTTGCAGGCCATTTTTTACACATTTTGATTGCAAAGTACTTCTCACACATATGGGCCCCTAAATTGCCAGGGCAGTATAACTACGCCACAAGTGACCCCATTTTGGAAAGAAGACACCCCAAGGTATTCCGTGAGGGGCATGGCGAGTTCCTAGAATTTTTTATTTTTTGTCGCAAGTTAGTGGAATATGAGACTTTGTAAGGAAAAAAGAAAAAAAAAGAAAAATCATAATTTTCCGCTAAATTGTGACAAAAAAAAAAAAATTCTAGGAACTCGCCATGCCCCCCACGGAATACCTTGGGGTGTCTTCTTTCCAAAATGGGGTCACTTGTGGCGTAGTTATACTGCCCTGGCAATTTAGGGGCCCAAATGTGTAAGAAGTACCTTGCAATCAAAATGTGTAAAAAATGGCCTGCGAAATCCGAAAGGTGCCCCTTTGCCCACCTTGGCTGCAAAAAAGTGTCACACATCTGGTATCGCCGTACTCAGGAGAAGTTGGGCAATGTGTTTTGGGGGGTCATTTTACATATACCCATGCTGGGTGAGAGAAATATCTTGGCAAAAGACAACTTTTCCCATTTTTTTATACAAAGTTGGCATTTGACCAAGATATTTTTCTCACCCAGCATGGGTATATGTAAAATGACACCCCAAAACACATTCCCCAACTTCTCCTGAGTACGGCGATACCACATGTGTGACACTTTTTTGCAGCTTAGATGCGCAAAGGTGCCCAAATTCCTTTTAGGAGGGCATTTTTAGACATTTGGATCCCAGACTTCTTCTCACACTTTCGGGCCCCTAAAAAGCCAGGGCAGTATAAATACCCCACATGTGACCCCACTTTGGAAAGAAGACACCCCAAGGTATTCAATGAGGGGCATGGCGAGTTCCTAGAATTTTATTTTTTTTGCATAAGTTAGCGGATATTGATTTTTTTTTGTTTTTTTCTCACAAAGTCTCACTTTCCGCTAACTTAGGACAAAAATTTCAATCTTTCATGGACTCAATATGCCCCTCACGGAATACCTTGGGGTGTCTTCTTTCCGAAATGGGGTCACATGTGGGGTATTTATACTGCCCTGGCTTTTTAGGGGCCCTAAAGCGTGAGAAGAAGTCTGGAATATAAATGTCTAAAAATGTTTACGCATTTGGATTCCGTGAGGGGTATGGTGAGTTCATGGGAGATTTTATTTTTTGACACAAGTTAGTGGAATATGAGACTTTGTAAGAAAAAACAAAAACAAAAACAAACAAAAAATTTCCGCTAACTTGTGCCAAAAAAAATGTCTGAATGGAGCCTTACCAGGGGGGTGATCAATGACAGGGGGGTGGTCAATGACAGGGGGGGTGATCACCCATATAGACTCCCTGATCACCCCCCTGTCATTGATCACCCCCCCTGTAAGGCTCCATTCAGACATCCGCATGATTTTTTACGGATCCATGGATCGGATCCACAGAACGCATGCGGACGTCTGAATGGAGCCTTACAGGGGGGGTTATCAATGACAGGGGGTGATCAGGGTAATCAGGGTGATCACCCCCCTGTCACTGATCACCCCCCCTGTAAGGCTCCATTCAGACATCCGCATGATTTTTTACGGATCCATGGATACATGGATCGGATCCACAGAACGCATGCGGACGTCTGAATGGAGCCTTACAGGGGGGTTATCAATGACAGGGGGTGATCAGGGTAATCAGGGTGATCACCCCCCTGTCACTGATCACCCCCCCTGTAAGGCTCCATTCAGACATCCGCATGATTTTTTACGGATCCATGGATACATGGATCGGATCCACAGAACGCATGCGGACGTCTGAATGGAGCCTTACAGGGGGGTTATCAATGACAGGGGGTGATCAGGGTAATCAGGGTGATCACCCCCATGTCACTGATCACCCCCCCTGTAAGGCTCCATTCAGACATCCGCATGATTTTTTACGGATCCATGGATACATGGATCGGATCCACAGAACGCATGCGGACGTCTGAATGGAGCCTTACAGGGGGGTTATCAATGACAGGGGTGATCAGGGTGATCACCCCCCTGTCACTGATCACCCCCCCTGTAAGGCTCCATTCAGACGTCCGCATGATTTTTACGGATCCATGGATACATGGATCGGATCCACAGAAAGCATGCGGACGTCTGAATGGAGCCTTACAGGGGGGTTATCAATGACAGGGGGTGATCAGGGTAATCAGGGTGATCACCCCCATGTCACTGATCACCCCCCCTGTAAGGCTCCATTCAGACGTCCGCATGATTTTTACGGATCCATGGATACATGGATCGGATCCACAGAACGCATGCGGACGTCTGAATGGAGCCTTACAGGGGGGTGATCAATGACAGGCGGGTGATCACCCATATACACTCCCTGATCACCCCCTGTCATTGATCACCCCCATGTCACTGATCACCCCCCCTGTAAGGCTCCATTCAGACATCCGCATGATTTTTTACGGATCCATGGATACATGGATCGGATCCACAGAACGCATGCGGACGTCTGAATGGAGCCTTACAGGGGGGTTATCAATGACAGGGGTGATCAGGGTGATCACCCCCCTGTCACTGATCACCCCCCCTGTAAGGCTCCATTCAGACGTCCGCATGATTTTTACGGATCCATGGATACATGGATCGGATCCGTAAAAATCATGCGGACGTCTGAATGGAGCCTTACAGGGGGGGTGATCAATGACAGGGGGGTGATCAATGACAGGGGGTGATCAGGGAGTGTATATGGGTGATCACCCGCCTGTCATTGATCACCCCCCTGTAAGGCTCCATTCAGACGTCCGTATGCTTTTTGCGGATCCGATCCATGTATCCGTGGATCCGTAAAAATCATACGGACGTCTGAACGGAGCCTGACAGGGGGGTGATCAATGACAGGGCGGTGATCAATGACAGGGGGGTGATCAGGGAGTTTATATGGGGTGATCATGGGTGATCAGGGGTTTATAAGGGGTTAATAAGAGACACGGGGTGGGTGTAGTGTAGTGTGGTGTTTGGTGGGACTGTACTGACCTACCTGAGTCCTCTGGTGGTCGATCCTAACAAAAGGGACCACCAGAGGACCAGGTAGGAGGTATATTAGACGCTGTTATGAAAACAGCGTCTAATATACCTGTTAAAAAATTCGGATCTCCAGCCTGCCAGCGAACGATCGCCGCTGGCAGGCTGGAGATCCACTCGCTTACCTTCCGTTCCTGTGAGCGCGCGCGCCTGTGCGCGCGCGTTCACAGGAAATCTCGCGTCTCGCGAGATGACGCGTATATGCGTCCAGGAGGAGTAAAGCAACCACCTCCCGGACGCATATACGCGTACAGCGGTCGGGAGGTGGTTAAGGGAATGGGTACTCCCTCATAACAGTTTATAGATGTCTCACTAGACTTGATCCATAGCTAAAACGTTTCCTACATTCTGTATATTAAAATGTCTTTTCGCTTGTGTGACTTCTCAGGTGTCTCACAAGGCCTGATTTTTTAGCAAAACACTTTCCACATTCAGTACATGAAAATGGCTTCTCCCCTGTGTGAGTTCTCAGATGTGTCACAAGAGTTGATTTCACAGTAAAACACTTTCTACATTCAGTACATGAAAATGGCTTCTCTCCTGTGTGAGTTCTCAGATGTTTCACAAGACTTGATTTCTCAGTAAAACACTTTCCACATTCAGGACATGAAAATCGCTTTTCTCCTGTGTGAATTCTCTGATGTTCCTCAAAACTTGATTTTCTGCTAAAACACTTCCCACATTCAGAACATGAAAATGGCTTCTCCCCAATGTGAATTTGGAGATGTTTAACAAGACAACCTTTGTCAGCAAAATATTTTTCACATTCTAAACATGAATATGGCTTCTCCCCAGTATGAGTTCTCAGGTGTATCTTAAGATGATGTTTACTCTTAAACCACTTCCCACATTCCGAACATGAAAATGGCTTCTCTCCTGTGTGACTTCTCATATGTGGTTCTAGATGATGTTTACGCTTAAACAACTTTCCACATTCCTGACATGAAAATGGCTTTTCTCCTGTGTGAGTTCTCTGATGATCTGCAAGTTGTGATTTCCGACTAAAACTTTTCCCACATTCTAAACATGAAAATGGCTTTTTTTTTTTGTGATTTCTGAGATGTTGAAGAAGACGTGATTTCGCAGTAAAAGTTTTCTCACATTCTGAACATGAGTAAGGCTTCTCTCCTGTGGGATTTCTCTGATGTTGAGCAAAACTTGATAACACATTAAACATGTTGTCTCTTTCAGAACATGAAAATGGTTGTTCTTCTTTCTGAATTTCTTTGTGCACAGAAAGATTAAATTTGTTTTTTAAATCTCTCCCATTTTCAGAACTTGCAGACATCTCACCCAGATTATGTCCAGATGGGTTATTGCAAAGCTGTGATTTATTATCTTCTATGTTTTAAGTTACAATTAGATGACCTTGGGAGCCTTTCATCCAGTCTTCACCTGCAAAAACAAATAATTTTTATAAGATAAAAGTTTCTATTTTTCCTACTTACATATATAAAGGTAACTTACAGATAAAAAGTGCACCAAAGTTCTAAATACTAAATGCTAATAAGAAATTAAATGCATTGATTTAGAGAAATCTGCAAATTCTGTTTAACACATGCAGAAGCATCATTGGCAGGAGCATTGGCATTGATTGCTAAAGTTATGTTTACTCTGCACCAATATCCAATATTTTTTTATGGCAGTTTTATTAATTGATTAATTAGTTATTACATACTGCAGAAATTGTAGGTTCACAACTTTACATTTGTCTGTAAACTTCATATACAGCTTCTTGGCCTAAGGCTCCTGCTTCCCAAATGTCTAACACCCACCTACAGCAGAACAACAATACCATGCACCTAAGTGGTTGCAGATTTTGGGAGAAATTTATTAAGCCCGGCACTTTGGAATTTTTTCTTTTTGCAGTTGTTAGAAAATGTGCCTTTTTGCCTTTTTATACTTCTCACTTCACTTTTGAACAATAGATGGAAAGTGGTTAGCAATGTTAATGAGCTTTACTTTATCACTCTGAATTCTTTTTAAGGCGCAAAAAAGTCCCAAAGCCCCTCCAGTAGAAGGGTGGTGTAGAAATCTGGAGTAGAATTTCTAGACAAGAGCGTTAGGTTTAAAGATGAGCTAAATTTATCTAACATTGCATGACATTTGAGATGTTTGGTGCAAAGTACTCCAACTCCGACTCAAGGAAAACTGAATTCAAATATGACCGTCTCCCACTTCTCAGCCTTTTGGCTACGATCAAGTGTGGTATCTGTTCTTATCAGTCCCTGTGATCCGGTACACTAGAATCACATGAAGGACCCTAGGGAGTATGCCTTTGGCAATTATGCAGATGATAGGTAACCAAAGGCCTCCGGATAGAAACCATGGGCCTAGATGTTTGAAAGCCCGAGGTGCAAACGTGCCCCAGGAGGGGTGACCCTGGGGTGCTTGAACTCACTGGGGGTAGGGAGCCCACTAAGTGATGGCACATTTGCACATACTACACTTTTGAGCGTGCTCACCTCTATCTTTGCCAGCTTTTTGGCTGGGCGTAACAAGGGGTGACAGTCAGGTGGAAACTAGAGCAAGATTGGTGCTTCTTCAGCTTTACTTGAGGGATGGCCACTAGTCTCAGACCCTTGTAGGATAATTCTGACCCAAGGTGACTGGGATTGGTTTATGGGGGTTCTCTTCTCTTATGGAGAGGGCCTGCGATTGATCATGTCCTTGTGCACATTTTTATGTGGCACGCAGCATAAATTTTGATGCACGGGTGTAGAAAGCATGTTTCTCAGGCTTTCGTAAAAAAAAAGATTAAGCAGACCTGCCTCAGCCTCCTCTCTGCTCTACCTTTTAGTGATCCGCATCCTTCATACAACTGGTGAGATCTTAACTAGGAACGGAGCTCATGAAAAAATAGCAGAAATGCAGAGAGGACGGCGGCTCACAGACTGCCATTATACATAATGAGAGAGATCTGGTAATAGATTTATAATAAAGTAGTATTTCAGTATTCTCAATAATTTTATTTTATTAATTTTGGATGATGAGGAGTTACACATTGGTGCATGGATCCCAACAGCCCCTAGAGACTGATACATGGACCCAATGGGGACAACTACTATAGGTGACGAAATGAGGCTTTGAAATATAATGTTGTACTGGAAAATCACTACAACCTGTTTTCTGATTAAATTTGGTTATTTACGCCATTTTATAACATTTTATTTCAGATTGTTCTAGTGCCAGGATGGAATCTAAATCAATTATTAATAATAATAGTAATAATAATCACCATTTCGTCATGTACTTTTTACCTTAGTTTTATATAATTCCAAATTGTCAGATTGTCCTTCAGTAGCTCCTGTTCTTAATAATCAATTTAAATGAAAAGGCAACATTTTGGGCTGCTTTCTGGTCATTTTTAAATATAATGTGCAATTGTTTATTTTGGGACTACAGTAGATACACTTAGGGCGTACCTAAAGGCTCATGGGGTCTGGTGTAAGAGTTCAGCTTGGGCCCCTCTTCCCTCAGTGCTTTGTGGCCGGGGCAGGGAAGCACATAGCCTTCGTGCCTCTTAAAGGGTCTGATTCTAAGGTTCAGTGCAAGAAATGAAATTCAAGAAGAAGTGTAGAAAATGTGTATTGTAAAAGGTGGAAAATCAGTGTCCAGTTATGATGGAGATCTACATGGAGATATACACAGGAGACATTACAGACAGAGACAAATTGTTCTTATACACAGCACAGATTACAATATCTTATAATTCCTTCCACTTACAGTCAGTTCAGTGACACTTACCAGACATGGACCCTCCACACACTCATGACTAGATCTCCAGTCAGTGTCTTCTCCTCAGCAAGTCAAGGATCCAAGTAAATTCCCCTGGCGAATTCCAGGTTTCAGAGCCATGCTTGGGTCTTTTATACCTCTTTGGTGGCTATAGCTATCTGCTCCTCCTCTTCCCCCAGGAGATGCCCAGTCCCACCTTCATATTCATTGAATCCTTTCATCATCAGATCTGGCTTCCATCATTACCATATGTAATGGGAGAATAATGGTCACACCTTCTCATCAACAAGTTTAGCATTTTCTGGCCTCCTGAGATGGTCCTTCATTTACACATTGTATTTGCAGGGTAGAGACCTATTGTTCACACTTCTATTTAGCATCTGTAAGAGATCCCTGGGATAATCCGAGACCTTTTCATGTGAGAATCAGTGTAAACAATGAGCATTTTACATCGTGATGAGATACATTCCACTCAGACCTACAACCACATGACACTTCATCTATAATTCACATATATGACATATTCCTTATTATATCCAGTAGAACAGATTATAAGACTTTTATTATTCAAGTCCTTATTCCTTACAGATCTCACCTAGAGGATGAATGACTTTAAAACAACGATCTCTTGTTCTGGTTCTGATCAATGGTCAGGTAGGTTGACACACTGCTCCAAATTAGATAGATAGATACGTGCATGCACGGCGAGAGAAATAACATTGACGCTTTATATAACGTCAAAGCATAACTCTAATTTATTAGGTGGGGGCTTTACATTATATACCCTCCATATTAGTGGGAGGAGTGTGCTCACATGATTGTTCTTTTAGCAAGAAGGAATGTAAACAGGAAAAAGGTTTAAGGCATATGTATGATAGACTCAGAGTAATTCCTGACAGTTTAAAGTTTTTGCTGCAAATAGTTTCAATCATAGAATGCATACTGGGGGTTGTCTCTCGGACATGCACCATTTTGTATGTGACAAGCAAGTGTCCATTATATTCCATAACACTCTCTTTGGTTTTACATTTTTTTGTGTATAGGGGTACTTTTGATACTTTTCAGCTGGAACTCAAACTATTTAATGCGACTCAAAAATATATAGAAAAGGCACCCAAACTGTGCTGGAGCAGACCCCTCTCCACCCACTCATCCCAAGGAAGACACTGGAGATGACGAGGATGAAGAAAAACCTAGTTCCGCCACAAAATTTGTAATTTTCTTTACAGTAGCACCAAGATAGCCCCCGGCACATGCAGGAGGCAGAACAGACACCAATGAACTCCAGCAACAAACGCACAATGAGGCAGCAGGTCCATAAGGAGCTGGTAGGATATATTTCCCCTGCAAGTAAAACTAGTCATGTGTCACCACCAGATCTTTGAGAAGTTCTGATAGACATTCTTCAGTACCTCCTGCATGATCTTCTTTTGTTTTGCTTTCGTTTTGACATCTCTCCTCCCTCTCCCAGCTGTCATCTATTAGCAGTGATTGCCTCCCTATATATCTCCTCCCCATACTGCCTCACCTTGTGGTTTATATTACATCCTGGATTGTGTTCTCTGCTAGAAGTTGCTACAGCTGGGTTTTCAGTTAAGTCTATTTCTGTATTTGTTGTTTTCCTGTTGGCTTGGTTCTAGGTGACCCTGACTCCCTCCATATTAAGTGCAGGGAGCTGGTGGTCGTGTCACCTCACTATTATAGGGTTTGCAGGTGTTATTCAGTCTAGGTACGTGGACATGCAACCTTCTATCACTGAGATCTTTGCATGGGCTGAGAAGACAGGGAGAGCTTCAGGGCTTTAATAGGATCCTTATTTGTAACTTCTTGTTTTCTGTTACACCATCCGTGACATTATAAACCGCCAAAACCATCTTAAGCATGGATCCGGTTTTAGCCTTGACGGACCGCATGCAGGGTCTTTCACTGGAGGTCGCAGAGCTCCGTAAAACTGTATCTCAGTTTCAGGTGACCGGTTCTGCTTGCGTTCATGGAGTTTGTTCTGAGCCTAAGATCTTGCTTCCGGATACCTTCTCTGGGGGTAGTGAGAATTTTGTTTGTTTTAGAGAGGCTTGCAAACTCCATTTTCGCCTACTTCCCCATTCCTCTGGTGATGAGGAGCAGAGGGTGGGGATCATCATCTCACTGCTCAGGGATAAAGCTCAGTCTTGGGCCTTTTCGCTGCCGGTGGGGGCACGGCCCCTCCGATCAGTGGATTAATTTTTTGTAGCCCTGGGTCAGATATATGATGATCCAGATCGTATTGCTCTGGCTGAATCTAAACTGCGTCTGTTATGCCAGGGTAAACAGTCCGCAGAGATATACTGTTCAGAATTTTCGAAGATGGACAGCTGATACTGGTTGGAATGATGCTGCACTCCGAAGTAAATTTTGTCATGGTCTTTCAGAGAGATTGAAAGATGCATTTGCCTTTCATGAGAGACCTACCTCCTTGGAGTCCGCCATGTCTCGGGCCGTTCGTATTGACAGGCGTCTTAGAGAGAGAGGAGAGATCACTCCTTCCTGTCATACTCAGTCCAAGGACAGTGCAGCGGTCTCATTCAGTGCGCTGGGGTCTCGGTCTCTCTCAATCCCCTCTGAGCAGGAGCAGATGCAGCTGGGTTTGCTTGCCTCTGACAATAGAAGATTCAGCTCTCAGAGGAGGGTTTGTTTCTGTTGTGGAGTTATAAATCATTTGGCAAATGTTTGTCCCTCTAGGAGATTCAGGCAGTTTTTTGAGAGTAATATAGAAACAAAAAGAAAAAAATCCTGTAAAAACGTTCCATCTGTTACTATTGGCAAGGTTGATGTGGAAATTGAAGGTTTTCCCTTTGCTTGTAGTTCCCGTTTTGTCCTACCTGCCAGGGTGGCGTAGAGAGCAAGAACATTTTTTGTGAGATTTTTGTAGATAGTGGAGCAGCTGTCAATCTCATTGATAATCAATTTGTTATAACACATGGTTTCCAGGTATGCACTTTGGGAAAGGATATACCTGTTTTTGCTATTGACTCCGCTCCATTTTCTCAGAAATCGTTAAAGGGCATAGTTCACAATATCCGTTTGATTGTGAGTGATACTCATGTTGAGGATGTGTCATGTTTCGTCCTAAGCGGGTTGCCTACTCCTCTAGTGTTGGGGCTACCCTGGCTCACTAAACATATGTTTCAGAGGTTTCTACTAAGACTGAACCATTTTTTCTCTCTGAATTTTCGGATGTGTTTTCTGAGAGTGGTGTTCAGGAGCTGCCCCCTCACAGGGAGTACGATTGCCCTATTAATCTCATCCCAGGCACCAAGCTGCCTAAATCTCGTTTATACAATCCTTCCCAACCTGAATGGGTTGCTATGCGTGCTTATATCTCTGAGAGCCTGAGAAAGGGACACATACGACCCTCGAAGTCACCTGTTGCCGCTGGTTTTTTCTTTGTTAAGAAAAAAGATGGTTCTTTAAGACCATGTCTGGATTTCAGGGAGCTGAACAGTATCACAATTCGTGACCCTTATCCGCTTCCTCTGATCCCGGACCTGTTTAACCAGATTGTTGGGGCTAAAGTTTTTTCCAAGTTGGATTTAAGAGGGGCATACAACCTGGTCAGGGTCAGAGAAGGAGACGAATGGAAGACGGCCTTCAATACCCCTGAGGGCCATTTTGAGAATTTGGTTATGCCTTTTGGTTTGATGAATGCTCCAGCCGTCTTTCAGCTTTTTGTGGTCAGCATTTTTTATCATTTAATGGGGAAATTTGTACTAGTGTATCTAGATGATATTTAGATTTTTTCTCCTGATTTCTAAACTCATAAGGACCACCTATGTCAGGTCTTGCTCATTCTGCAGGAGAATAATGTCACGGAATGTGTACAGGAAACAATGCAAAACAACATGCATAAATGACTCGCTGGATCCAAAAGCTAAGGAACAAAAGGGAGACCCCTGTAGAAGACCTGGCACTTTCCCTGGCTGCTCAGCCTATGCATAGATCCGAATGGTGGAGGTATGCATATCCACGTACCTTGACTATATAAGCCCTGAGCACCCTACAATAGTGAGGGGACACGACCACCGGCTCCCTACACCAGACATGGAGGGAGTCAGGGTCACCTGGGATCCAACAAACAGAAAATAACAGATAACAGTTTAACACAACTTTGTAGAGGAGAGGAGAACCAGATGGGCATGCACACATACTCCAGGAAGAAATATAAGCCGCCCAGAAAAGCATTCTGGGGAGGAATTTAAAGGGAAGCAATTAGTCCAACCCATGACAGCTGAGAGAGACTAACGAGATAAGTAACTGAATACCACAACAAAGAAACTCAAGGGGGAGGTTCTGAAAGGCCTCTGTCAGAGCTTCTCAGCTGTCTGGTTGTGACAGTACCCCTCCCTCTACGAGTGGACTCCGGACACTCAGAACCCACCTTCTCAGGATGGGACCTATGGAAAGCCCTGATGAGACGAGAGGCCTTAATGTCCGTCACTGGGACCCACATCCTCTCCTCAGGACCATACCCCTCCCAATGAACAAGGTACTGAAGAGAACCGCGGACAAGACGAGAATCCACAATTCTAGAGACCTGAAATTCAAGATTACCATCAACCATAATCGGAGGAGGAGGCAAAGGCGAGGGTACAATGGGTTGAACATAAGGTTTCAATAAGGACTTATGAAAAACATTATGGATCTTCCAAGCCTGAGGAAGATCAAGACGGTATGCAACAGGATTGATGACAGACAGGATTTTGTAAAGCCCAATAAACCTAGGACCCAACTTCCAGGAGGGAACCTTCAATTTGATATTCTTGGTAGACAACCACACCAGATCACCAACATTCAGGTCCGGACCAAGCACACGTCTCTTATCTGCCACACGCTTATATCTCTCACTCATGCTCTTTAGATTATCTTGAATCTTTTGCCAAATAGATGACAAAGACGAGGAGAATCTGTCCTCATCAGGTAAACCAGAAGACCCCTCTCCCGAGAAAGTCCCAAACTGCGGATGAAACCCATATGCACCAAAAAATGGTGACTTATCAGAGGACTCCTGACGACAATTATTTAAAGCAAACTCAGCAAGGGACAAAAAAGAACACCAATCCTCTTGATTCTCCGCCACAAAACAGCGCAGATATGTCTCCAGATTCTGATTGACGCGCTCCGTCTGACCATTCGACTGCGGGTGGAAAGCAGAAGAGAATGACAACCGAACCCCCAAGCGAGAACAGAAAGCCTTCCAGAATCTGGAAACAAACTGCGTGCCCATATCAGAGACTATGTCTGAAGGAATACCGTGCAATTTGACAATGTGATCAAAAAAAATGCCTGCGCCAGCGTCTTAGCATTGGGCAAACCAGGAAAGGGGATGAAATGCACCATTTTGCTAAAACGGTCCACCACCACCAGAATCACAGTCTTCCCCGAGGAACGAGGCAGGTCCGTGATAAAGTCCATGGACAGATGTGTCCAAGGACGGGAAGGAATGGGTAAGGGAAGGAGAGGACCTGATGGCCGTGAATGAGGGACTTTAGCACGAGCGCAAGTCTCGCAGGCTGCCACAAAACCCTCAACCGACTTACGAAGCGCAGGCCACCAGAATCTCAGAGCGATGAGATCCAGTGTGGCTCTTACCCCCGGGTGCCCAGCAAGGACCGTATCGTGGTGTTCTTTAAAAATCTTGTGTCTTAAAGCGAGAGGCACAAACAACCTCCCAGGAGGACAAAAATCAGGAGCCTCTGACTGGGCTGCCTGCACCTCTGCCTCCAATTCAGGAAAAAGAGCCGAGACCACCACACCTTCAGCCAAAATGGGACCCGGGTCTTCAAAATTCCCGCCTCCCGGAAAACAACGTGACAGGGCATCTGCCTTCACATTCTTAACTCCAGGGCGAAACGTGACAACAAAATTAAACCTAGAAAAGAACAAAGACCATCTGGCCTGTCTCGGGTTCAGACGCTTGGCTGACTCCAAGTAAGCCAGATTTTTATGGTCAGTAAATACGGTAATAGGGTGTCTGGCTCCCTCTAGCCAATGGCGCCATTCCTCAAAAGCCAACTTGATGGCCAACAATTCCCTATCTCCCACATCGTAATTTCTCTCTGCGGAGGAGAGTTTTCTTGAGAAAAAGGCACACGGTCGCCAATTGGCAGGAGAGGAACCCTGAGACAAGACCGCCCCCACACCCACCTCAGAAGCATCAACCTCAACTATGAAGGGTAAAGAAACATCAGGTTGCACCAAGATGGGAGCGGAAGCAAAACTCTCCTTGATATTAGAAAAAGCCTTACGCGCCTCTACTGACCAAGAAGAAAAATCTACCCCCTTTTCTGGTCATGTCAGTGAGTGGTTTAACAATAGAAGAATAATTCAAAATGAACTTCCTGTAATAATTGGCAAAGCCCAAAAAACGCATCAGCGCCTTCTGATTCTCAGGAAGCTCCCACTCAAGCACAGCGCGGACCTTCTCGGGGTCCATGCGAAAACCAGAAGCGGAGAGAAGAAACCCCAGAAATTGAATTTCTGGAACCGCAAACACACATTTTTCCAGTTTCGCATATAATTTATTCTCCCGCAGGATGAGCAAGACCTGACGTAAATGTTCCTTATGAGTTTTGAAATCGGGAGAAAAAATCTAAATGTCATCTAAATACACCAATACAAATTTTCCCATCAAATGATAAAAAATGCTGTTCACGAAATGCTGAAAAACGGCTGGGGCATTCATCAAACCAAAAGGCATAACCAAATTTTCAAAATGGCCCTCAGGGGTATTGAAGGCCGTCTTCCATTCGTCCCCTTCTCTGACCCTGACCAGGTTGTATGCCCCTCTTAGATCTAATTTGGAAAATACTTTAGCCCCAACAACCTGGTTAAACAGGTCCGGGATCAGAGGAAGCGGATAAGGGTCACGAATTGTGATACTGTTCCGCTCCCTGAAATCCAGACAAGGTCTTAAAGAACCATCTTTTTTCTTAACAAAGAAAAAACCAGCGGCAACAGGTGACTTCGAGGGTCGTATGTGTCCTTTTCTCAGAGATATAAGCACGCATAGCGACCCTCTCAGGTTGGGAAAGATTGTATAAACGAGATTTAGGCAGCTTGGCGTCTGGGATGAGATTAATAGGGCAATCGTACTCCCTGTGCGGGGGCATATCCTGAACTCCACTCTCAGAGAAGACATCCGAAAATTCAGAGAGAAAAGATGGTGCAGTCTTAGTAGCAACCTCAGAAACAGATGTCATGAGGCAATTCTCTCTGCAAAAGTCACTCCAACCATTTATTTGCTTCGCTTGCCAATCAATGGTGGGGTTATGCTTAGTGAGCCAGGGCAGCCCCAACACCAGCGGGGTGGGCAAACCGCTAAGGACGAAACATGACACATCCTCAACATGAGCATCACTCACAATTAAACAGATATTGTGAACTATGCCCTTTAATGATTTCTGAGAAAGTGGAGCGGAATCGATAGCAAAAACAGGAATATCCTTTCTCAAAGAGCACACCTGGAAACCATGAGTTATCGCAAATTGATTATCAATGAGATTGACCGCTGCTCCACTATCCACAAAAATCTCACAAAAAATGTTCTTGCTCTCTAGCAGGACAAAACGGGAACTACAAGCAAACGGAAAACCTTCAATTTCCGCCTCAACCCTGCCAATAGTAACAGACGGAACATTTTTAAAAGATTTTTTCCTCTTTGTTTCTTTATTATACCCAGAGAACTGCCTGAATCTCCTAGAGGGACAAATATTTGCCGAATGATTAATACCTCCACAACAAAAACAAACCCTCCCATGCGGGCTGAATCTTCTATTGTCAGAAGCAATCAACCCCAGCTGCATGGGCTCCTGCTCAGAAGGGGCTGACAGCGACTGAGACCCCTGCGCACAGAATGGGACCGCTGCACAGTCCTGGGACCGAGTATGACAGGAAGGAGAGATCTCTCCTCTCTCTCTAAGACGCCTGTCAATACGAACGGCCTGAGACATAGCAGAGTCCAAAGAAATAGGCCTTTCATGAAAGGCAAATGCATCTTTCAATCCCTCTGAAAGACCATGGCAAAATTGACTTCGGAGTGCAGCATCATTCCAACCGGTGTCAGCTGCCCATCTCCGAAATTCTGAGCAGTATATTTCTGCGGATTGTTTACCCAGGCATAAGAGACGTAGTCTAGACTCCGCCAGAGCAATACGATCCGGATCATCATATATCTGACCCAGGGCTAAAAAGAATTCATCCACTGAACGGAGAGGCCGTGCCCCCTCCGGCAGCGAAAAGGCCCAGGACTGAGCGTTACCTCTGAGCAGCGATATAATGATCCCCACCCTCCGTTCCTCATCTCCAGAGGAAAGGGGAAGAAGGCGAAAATGGAGTTTGCAAGCCTCTCTAAAACGCACAAAATTCTCACTACCCCCGGAGAACGTATCCGGGAGCGAGATCTTAGGCTCAGAACAAGCTCCATGAACGCAAGCTGAACCGGTCACTTGAAGCTGAGAAAAAGTCTTACGGAGGTCAGCTACCTCCAATGAAAGACCCTGGAAGCGTTCAGCCAAAAGTGAAACCGGATCCATGCTTAAGACGGTTTTGGCGGCTTATAATGTCACGGAATGTGTACAGGAAACAATGCAAAACAACATGCATAAATGACTCGCTGGATCCAAAAGCTAAGGAACAAAAGGGAGACCCCTGTAGAAGACCTGGCACTTTCCCTGGCTGCTCAGCCTATGCATAGATCCGAATGGTGGAGGTATGCATATCCACGTACCTTGACTATATAAGCCCTCAGCACCCTACAATAGTGAGGGGACACGACCACCGGCTCCCTACACCAGACACGGAGGGAGTCAGGGTCACCTGGGATCCAACAAACAGAAAATAACAGATAACAGTTTAACACTTAACTTTGTAGAGGAGAGGAGAACCAGATGGGCATGCACACATACTCCAGGAAGAAATATAAGCCGCCCAGAAAAGCATTCTGGGGAGGAATTTAAAGGGAAGCAATTAGTCCAACCCATGACAGCTGAGAGAGACTAACGAGATAAGTAACTGAATACCACAACAAAGAAACTCAAGGGGGAGGTTCTGAAAGGCCTCTGTCAGAGCTTCTCAGCTGTCTGGTTGTGACAAATAAATTGTACGCTAAACTGGAAAAATGTGTGTTTGCGGTTCCAGAAATTCAAAATCTGGGGTTTCTTCTCTCCACTTCTGGTTTTCGCATGGACCCCGAGAAGGTCCGCGCTGTGCTTGAGTGGGAGCTTCCTGAGAATCAGAAGGCGCTGATGCGTTTTTTGGGTTTTGCCAATTATTACAGGAAGTTTATTTTGAATTATTGCTCTGTTGTTAAACAACTCACTGATATGACTAGAAAGGGGGTAGATTTTTCCTCCTGGTCGGTAGAGGCGCGTAAGGCCTTTTCTAGTATCAAGGAGAGTTTTGCTTCCGCTCCCATCTTGGTACAACCTGATATCTCTCTGCCCTTCATGGTTGAGGTGGACGCTTCTGAGGTGGGTGCGGTCTTGTCTCAGGGTCCCTCTCCTGCCAAATGGCAACCGTGTGCCTTTTTCTCGAAGAAACTCTCCTCCGCAGAGAGAAATTACGATGTGGGAGATGGTCTTTTTTCTTTTCAAGGTTTAATTTTGTTGTCACGTTCCGCCCTGGGGTTAAGAATGTGAATGCGGATACCCTGTCATGTTGTTTTCCGGGAGGGGGGAACTTTGAAGACCCGGGTCCCATTTTGGCTGAAGGGGTGGTTGTGTCTGCTCTTTATCCTGAATTGGAGGCAGATGTTCAGGCAGCCCAGGCAGAGGCTCCTGATCTTTGTCCTCCTGGGAGGTTGTTTGTGCCTCTCGCTTTACGACACAAGGTTTTTAAGGAGCACCATGATACTGTCCTTGCTGGGCACCCGGGGGGTAGAGCCACAGTGGATCTCATTGCTCAGAGATTCTGGTGGCTGGCTCTTCGTAAGTCGGTTGAGGGTCTTGTGGCAGCCTGCGAGGCCTGCGCTCGTGCCAAAGTCCCTCATTCACGGCCATCGGGTCCTCTCCTTCCGTTACCCATTCCTTCCCGTCCTTGGACACATCTGTCCATGGATTTCATTACGGACCTGTCTCGTTCCTCGGGGAAGACTGTGATTCTGGTGGTGGTGGACCGTTTTAGCAAAATGGCGCATTTTGTTCCTTTTCCTGGCTTGCCCAATGCTAAAACGCTGGCGCAGGCATTTATTGATCACATTGTCAAACTGCATGGTATCCCTTCAGCCCACTGAGAGGCAGCCGCTCGCTCGGCCGCTCCATCCTCAATGCGCCTGCGCCGGGTGTAGATGTGACGTCATCGGTGCAGGCGCATTGAGGATGGAGCGGCCGAACGAGCGGCCGCCTCTCAGTGCGCCTGGGCCGATTGAAGACAGGTACGGCCGCGGCGCAGGCGCCAGATTTTGAATGCAAACAGGCAGGGCCAGCAGAGAAAGATTCCGTTCCCTGGCCCTGTCAATAAACATGCGGAGGGGGCGTCTTTAGGATCGGAGGATGCGGCTGCTACCAGCAAGTAGTCGCCCTACTTGCTGGTAGCAAGGCAATTTGCATATTTTAAAAGCACGTTTTAAACAAAATCTACTGGACCAAAATGATTAATTAGATTATGTAGGCATAAATCGCAGTGTAGGGATTATAAGTAAACAAAAAAAAAATGGTTTAGTGGGGTGACAGAAGCCCTTTAAGAGAATGGGTACTCCCTCATAACAGTTTATAGATGTCTCACTAGACTTGATCCATAGCTAAAACGTTTCCTACATTCTGTATATTAAAAAGTATTTTCTCTTGTGTGACTTCTCAGGTGTCTCACAAGGCTTGATTTTTTAGCAAAACACTTTCCACATTCAGTACATGAAAATGGCTTCTCCCCTGTGTGAGTTCTCAGATGTGTCACAAGAGTTGATTTCACAGTAAAACACTTTCTACATTCAGTACATGAAAATGGCTTCTCTCCTGTGTGAGTTCTCAGATGTTTCACAAGACTTGATTTCTCAGTAAAACACTTTCCACATTCAGGACATGAAAATCGCTTTTCTCCTGTGTGAATTCTCTGATGTTCCTCAAAACTTGATTTTCTGCTAAAACACTTCCCACATTCAGAACATGAAATTGGCTTCTCCCCAATGTGAATTTGGAGATGTTTAACAAGACAACCTTTGTCAGCAAAATATTTTTCACATTCTAAACATAAATATGGCTTCTCCCCAGTATGAGTTCTCAGGTGTATCTTAAGATGATGTTTACTCTTAAACCACTTCCCACATTCCGAACATGAAAATGGCTTCACTCCTGTGTGACTTCTCATATGTGGTTCTAGATGATGTTTACGCTTAAACAACTTTCCACATTCCTGACATGAAAATGGCTTTTCTCCTGTGTGAGTTCTCTGATGATCTACAAGTTGTGATTTCCGACTAAAACTTTTCCCACATTCTAAACATGAAAATGGCTTCTCTTTTTTGTGAATTCTGAGATGTTTAAGAAGACGTGATTTCGCAGTAAAAGTTTTCTCACATTCTGAACATGAGTACGGCTTCTCTCCTGTGGGATTTCTCTGATGTTGAGCAAAACTTGATAACACATTAAACATGTTGTCTCTTTCAGAACATGAAAATGGTTGTTCTTCTTTCTGAATTTCTTTGTGCACAGAAAGATTAAATTTGTTTTTTAAATCTCTCCCATATTCAGAACTTGCAGACATCTCACCCAGATTATGTCCAGATGGGTTATTGCAAAGCTGTGATTGATTATCTTCTATGTTTTAAGTTACAATTAAATGACCTTGGGAGCCTTTCATCCAGTCTTCACCTGCAAAAACAAATCATTTTTATAAGATAAAAGGTTCTCTTTTTCCTACTTACATATATAAAGGTAACTTACAGATAAAAAGTGTACCAAAGTTCTAAATACTAAATGCTAATAAGAAATTAAATGCATTGATTTAGAGAAATCTGTCAGCAAATTATTTTTAACACATGCAGAAGCATCATTGGCAGGAGCATTGGCATTGATTGCTAAAGTTATGTTTACTCTGCACCAATATCCAATATTTTTGTATGGCAGTTTTATTAATTGATTAATTAGTTATTACATACTGCAGAAATTATTCTCTTGTACTAGGTTCACAACTTTACATTTGTCTGTAAACTTCATATACAGCTTCTTGGCCTAAGGCTCCTGCTTCCCAAATGTCTAACACCCAAACTACAGCAGAACAACAATATCGTGCACCTAAGTGGTTGCAGATTTTGGGAGAAATTTATCAAGCCCGGCACTTTGGATTTTTTTCTTTTTGCAGTTGTTAGAAAATGTGCCTTTTTGCCTTTTTATACTTCTCACTTCACTTTTGAACAATAGATGGAAAGTGGTTAGCAATGTTAATGAGCTTTACTTTATCACTCTGAATTATTTTTAAGGCACAAAAAAGTCCCAAAGCCCCTCCAGTAGAAGGGTGGTGTAGAAATCTGGAGTAGAATTTCTAGACAAGAGCGTTAGGTTTAAAGATGAGCTAAATTTATCTAACAATGCATGACATTTGAGATGTTTGGTGCAAAGTACTCCAACTCCGACTCAAGGAAAACTGAATTCAAATATGACCGTCTTCCACTTCTCAGCCTTTTGGCTACGATCAAGTGTGGTATCTGTTCTTATCAGTCCCTGTGATCCGGTACACTAGGATGGGTGAAGCAGAGAATCACATAAAGGACCCTAGGGAGTATGCCTTTGGCAATTATGCAGATGATAGGTAACCAAAGGCCTCCAGGTAGAAACCATGGGCCTAGATGTTTGAAAGCCCGAGGTGCAAACGTGCCCCAGGAGGGGTGACCCTGGGGTACTTGAACTCACTGGGGGTAGGGAGCCCACTAAGTGATGGCACATTTGCACATACTACACTTTTGAGTGTGCTCACCTCTATCTTTGCCAACTTTATGGCTGGGCGTAACAAGGGGTGACAGTCAGGTGGAAACTAGAGCAAGATTGGTGCTTCTTCAGCTTTAGTTGAGGGATGGCCACTAGTCTCAGACCCTTGTAGGAGCATTCTGACCCAAGGTGACTGGGATTGGTTTATGGGGGTTCCCTTCTCTTATGGAGAGGGCCTGCGATGGATCATGTCCTTGTGCACATTTTTATGTGGCATGCAGCACGATTTTGATGCATGGGTGCCTCCTTTCTGCTCTACCTGTTAGTGATCCGCATCCTTCATACAACTGGTGAGATCTTAGCTAGGAACGGAGCTCATGAACAGATAGCAGAAATGCAGAGAGGACGGCGGCTCACAGACTGCCATTATAAATAATGAGAAATATCTGGTAATGGATTTATAATAAAGTAATATTTCAGTATTCTCAATCATTTTATTTTATTAATTTTGGACGATGAGGAGTTACACATTGGTGCATGGATCTCAACAGCCCCTAGAGACTGATACATGGACCCAATGGGGACAAATACTATAGGTGGCGGAATGAGGCTTTGAAATATAATGTTGTACTGGAAAATCATACCATTTTATAACATTTTATTTCAGATTGTTCTAGTGCCAGGATGGAATCTAAATAAATTATTAATAATAATAGTAATAATAATCACCATGAAGCCCATTTCGTCATTTACTTTTTGCTTTAGTTTTATATAATTCCAAATTGGGAGATTGTCCTTCAGTAGCTCCTGTTCTTAACCCCTTCAAGACACAGCCTTATTTCACCTTAAGGACCAGGTCATTTTTTGCAAATCTGACCAGTGTCACTTTAAGTGCTGATAACTTTAAAACGCTTTGACTTATCCAGGCCGTTCTGAGATTGTTTTTTCGTCACATATTGTACTTCATGACACTGGAAAAATGAAGTCCCAAAATTATTTTTTTGGGCATAAAAAAATACCAAATTTACCCCAAATTTGGAAAAATTTGCAAATTTCAAAGTTTCAGTTTCTCTACTTCTGTAATACATAGTAATACCCCCAAAAATTGTGATGACTTTACATTCCCCATATGTGTACTTTATGTTTGAATTATTTTGGGAATGATATTTTATTTCTTGGGGATGTTACAAGGCTTAGAAGTTTAGAAGCAAATCTTGAAATTTTTCAGAAATCCAATTTTTAGGGACCACTACAGGTCTGAAGTCACTTTGCGAGGCTTACATAATAGAAACCACCCAAAAATGACCCTATTCTATAAACTACACCCCTCAAGGTATTCAAAACTGATTTTACAAACTTTGTTAACCCTTTAGGTGTTGCACAAGAGTTATTGGCAAATGGGGATGAAATTTGAGAATTTCATTTTTTTGCCTAATTTTCCATTTTAACCAATTTTTTCCACTAACAAAGCAAGTGTTAACAGCCAAACAAGACTGTATCTTTATTGCCCTGACTCTGCCGTTTACAGAAACACCCCATATGTGGCCGTAAACTACTGTACGGCCACACAGCGGGGCGTAGAGTGAAAGGTGCGCCGTATGGTTTTTGGAAGGCAGGTTTTGCTGGACTGGTTTATTTACACCATGTGCCATTTGAAGCCCCCTGATGCACCCCTAGAGTAGAAACTCCCTAAAAGTGACCCCATCTAAGAAAGTACACCCCTCAAGGTATTCAAAACTGATTTTACAAACTTCGTTAACCCTTTAGGTGTTGCACAAGAGTTATTGGCAAATGGGGATGAAATTTGAGAATTTCATTTTTTTGCCTAATTTTCAATTTTAACCCATTTTTTCCACTAACAAAGCAAGGGTTAACAGCCGAACAAGACTGTATCTTTATTGCCCTGACTCTGCCGTTTACAGAAACACCCCATATGTGGCCGTAAACTACTGTACGGCCACACAGCGGGGCGTAGAGTGAAAGGTGCGCCGTATGGTTTTTGGAAGCCAGATTTTGCTGGACAGTTTTTTTGACACCATGTCCCATTTGAAGCCCCCTGATGCACCCCTAGAGTAGAAACTCCCTAAAAGTGACCCCATCTAAGAAACTACACCCCTCAAGGTATTCAAAACTGATTTTACAAACTTCGTTAACCCTTTAGGTGTTGCACAAGAGTTATTGGCAAATGGGGATGAAATTTGAGAATTTCATTTTTTTGCCTAATTTTCAATTTTAACCCATTTTTTCCACTAACAAAGCAAGGGTTAACAGCCAAACAAGACTGTATCTTTATTGCCCTGACTCTGCTGTTTACAGAAACGCCCCATATGTGGCCGTAAACTACTGTACGGCCACACAGCGGGGCGTAGAGTGAAAGGTGCGCCGTATGGTTTTTGGAAGCCAGATTTTACTGGACAGTTTTTTTGACACCATGTCCCATTTGAAGCCCCCCTGATGCACTCCTAGAGTAGAAACTCCAAAAAAGTGACCCCATTTTAGAAACTACGGGATAGGTGGCAGTTTTGTTGGTACTAGTTTAGGGTACATATGATTTTTGGTTGCTCTATATTACACTTTTTGTGCGGCAAGGTAACAAGAAATAGCTTTTTTGGCATCGTTTTTTTTATTGTTATTTACAACATTCATCTGACAGGTTAGATCATGTGGTAATTTTATAGAGCAGGTTGTCACGGACGCGGCGGTACCTAATATGTATACATTTTTTTTTATTTATGTAAGTTTTACACAATGATTTCATTTTTAAAACAAAAATTTTTTTTAGTTTCTCCATAGTCTAAGAGCCATAGTTTTTACAGTTTTGGGGCGATTATCTTAAGTAGGGTCTCATTTTTTGCGAGATGAGATGACGGTTTGATTGGCACTATGTTGGGGAGCATATGACTTTTTGATCGCTTGCTATTACACTTTTTGTGACGTAAGATGACAAAAAATTGCTTTTTCTACACCGTTTTTATTTTAATTTTTTTACGGTGGTCACCTGAGGGGTTAGGTCATGTGATATTTTTATAGAGCCGGTCGATACGGACGCGGCAATATATAATATGTATACTTTTTTTATTTATATAAGTTTTACACAATGATTTCATTTTTGAAACAAAAAAAATTATGTTTTAGTGTTTCCATAGTCTAAGAGCCATAGTTTTTTCAGTTTTTGGGCGATTATCTTAAGTAGGGTCTCATTTTTTGCGGGATGAGATGACGGTTTGATTGTTACAATTTTGGAGTACATGCGACTTTTTTGATCACTTTTATTATCTTTTTTGGGGAAGTAAGGTGGGCAAAATTTCAATTTCATCATAGTTTTTTATTTTTTATTTTTATGGCGTTCACCGTTCGGGAAAAGTAACATGACCGTTTTATAGATCAGGTCGTTACGGACGCGGCGATACCAAACATGTGTAGGGAATTTTATTTTTCTCATGTTTAATCAGTGATAAATGTGTTTTTGATTTTTACTTTTTTTTAACTTTTTTCACTTTTTTTTTTGACCCAGACCCACTTGGTTCTTGAAGATCCAGTGGGTCTGATGTCTGTATAATACAGTACAGTACAATATATATTGCACTGTACTATATTTTACTTACACTGAACAGATCTATGCTTTCAGCACAGATCTGTTCAGCACCATGGACAGCAGGACGCCTGAGAGGCGTCCTGTTGCCATGGGAACCTTCCCCGTCTGCTCAGTTATGGTCAGAACTGCGCAGACGGGGAAGGGTAAGGACGGGGCTCTGGGGGGGCTGTCTGGGGGCTCTCTCCCTCTCCATCGGGGGCTGCAAAGGTACAGCAGCCCTCCGATGGGAGAGGGAGGGAGCTCCCTGAGCTGTTAACCTTTTCCACACCGCGGTCCGTACGGACCGCGGTATGGAAAGGGTTAAACGGCTGACATCGCATCACCGATGTCAGCCGTTTATACCAGGGTGCCAGCAATGTGCTGGCACCCTGGTATAACCCACTAGAAGCCAACGATGATTATAATGGGAGGCGGGCGGGGGATCGCAATCCCGCCTGCCGCACCGCCCGCCTCCCGCAACTGCCGCACCGCCCCGCACCGCCCACAAACCGCCCCCCTGCACCCCGCCACATAAATGAATTCAGGGGTGCAGGGGGGTTAAAAAAAATCGATTTGGGGCAATTTTTAGGTTTCTGATCCTTGCGGTCAGGGACCGCAGGGATCAGAAACTACATTGAGCGATCGCACATAGCGGGGGGGGGGGTGCCGAAACTACCCGATCGCCGATACGGGGGGTCACAGGACCCCCCTCGGCATTGAGCCTGAGTGCCTGGCTGTGTATAACAGCCGGCACTCAGCGCTGTCACCATGTCTGCAGACATGGTGACAGTTAAATGCGATGAGGAGTATACTAGTCATGGAGCGCTAAGTAGCAGTGCTCCATGACTAGTATACATGTCATAGGTATAGTATATTGTCACTCTCTCCTTCTCTGATCGCTTCCCTGACAGGAATGGGGACGATCAGAGAAGGAGAGGCACACAGTCCCTCCCTAACCCCCCCTTACCTGCCCCGATGCGCTGCGATTGGTCCCTCTGCAGTATTGGACCAATCACAGCGATCGTGGGCGGGTCAGGGGTCTAATACAACTCCTTCCGGCTTCTCTGGTTGCCTAGCAACCCCAGCACGCCGGCTTCACTGAATCTTCAGTGCTTCAGTCCCTGCGCTGACAGTGAAAGCCGATCACGTACATGCACGTGGGGATGCGGTGAGGCACCACATTCCCCCACGTACATGTACGTGATGTTGCGTGAAGGGGTTAATAATTCATTTAAATGAAAAGGCAACATTTGGGCAGCTTTCTGATCATTTTTAATTATAATGTGCAATTGTTTATTTTGGGACTACAGTATATACACTCAGAGTCGTAGCTGAAGGCTCATGGGCCCTGGTGTAAGAGTTCAGCTTGGGCCCCTCTTCCCTCAGTGCTTTGTGGCCAGGGGCAGGGAAGCACATAGCCTTCGTGCCTCAGGCAAAAATCAAACCCCCCCCATGCCAAATTCTTGACCTTAATCCCTTCCCTCCAGCCAGAAGTATAACTTAACCAGCATGCACTTTCAAAAATGCCAGTGTCTTCTTATGTGGCACAAGGGTTTTTGGGCCCCTTCAGGCTCCTGGGCCCGGTAGTGACTGCTACCTCTGCACCCCCTATAGTTACGTCCCTGTATACACTGTTATGGGTGCTTTCTGTATAGAGACCTTCATTATAAAACTATATACAGATACCCATAGAGGTGCTGGCAATAAAAGTATCTACTGTAAAAATAACATGTGAACAAACCAGACAATATATTATAGATTATCCCTATCACTAAGCCTCTTTCCATCTGTTATTGGTGTTTGGTATGGTCCAGTGATGGCAGTCAGGAGCGGTGGTTGTCCGTGTTCCCGGCACAGTTACAGGTATGTACTATCACATGTATGGACACTGCGTGTACAATTACTTACACACTACTGTGCGGACAATCACCAGTCACTGCTGCCATCACTGGACCTCCAGGAAAGAGTTATTCCCATTGTAAGAATTCCCTCCCTCTTACTGGGTCTGATTCTAAGGTTCAGAGCAAGAAATGAAATACAAGAAGAAGTGTAGAAAATGTGTATTGTAAACGGTGGAAATCGGTGTCCAGTTATGATGGGAGTTATATGGAGATCTACATGGAGACATACACAAGAGACATTACAGAGACACATTGTCCTTATACACAGCACAGATTACAATATCTTATAATTCCTTCCACTTACAGTCAGTTCAGTGACACTTACCAGACATGGACCCTCCACACACTCAGGACTTGATCTCCAGTCAGTGTCTTCTCCTCAGCAAGTCAGTGATCCGAGTAAATTCCCTTGGTGACTTCTAGCTTTCTAAACCATGCTTGGGTATTTTATACCTCTTTGGTGGCTATAGCTATCTGCTCCTCCTCTTCCCCCACAGGAAGCGCCCAGTCCCACCTTGATAATCATGAAACTTTTTAAATTAGATCTGGCTTCCCTCATTACAATATACAATGGAAGAATAATGGCCCCACCTTCTCATCAACCAGTTTAGCATTTTCTGGCTCCTGAGATGGTCTTTCATTTACACATTGTATTTGCAGGGTAGAGACCTATTGTTCATACTCCTATTTTTATTATCTGTAAGAGATTCCTCGGAAATTAAGTATTTTGCCCAAAAAGGGTGTTTTTTAATAACAGAATAGCACAGCAGCATCTAAAGCGTGTATCTCACACTAGCAGATGCAGACATAGCCGGAAATTAAGTATTTTGCCCAAAAAGGGTGTTTTTTGTAATAACAGAATATGACAGCGGTATCTAAAGCGTGTATCTCACACTGACAGATGCAGCAAGGGCTGTAAAAATGAGTATTTTGCCCAAAAATTATATCTGTATTTCTAGCTTAAATTGCACACTGACTAATGCGGCAGAGGCCCCAGATGGAGGGTATTGCCAAAAATGGGTGTTTTTTAAAAGCCCGAAAATTATTGAAGTATTTCAAACTTGATTTTAACAATCAGAAATGCAGTAAAGGCTGTAATATTCAGTACTTTGCCCAAAAAGGGTGTTTTTTTTATAGCAGAATAGCACAGCGGTATCTAAAGCGCGTATCTCACACGAACAGATGCAGACAAGGCCGCAAATTAAGTATTTCGCCCAAAAAGGGTGTTTTTTTTTTATAACAGAAATAGCAAAGCAGTATGTAAAGGGTGTATATCAAACTAACGGATCTAGACAGTGCCGCAAATTAAGTATTTTGCCCATAAAGGGTGTTTTTTTAATAACAGAATATGACAGCGGTATCTAAAACTTGTATCTCACACTGACAGATGCAGCAACGGCTGTAAAATTAAGTATTTTTTTGTGTTATAGCAATATAGAAAGTTTTTTAATGGGGTGGTGCATATATCGTTAATAGTGAAGGCTATAGGGGGCTCTATACTATGCTGCTCTGCCTGTATATATTACTCTGATATGCTGTACGATTGAGCTGACTATTGGCAATTTTGATCTTTTTGCCCCCCATATATTGTCCTTCATATGTGGTTATCTTTCCACTGTCCTCTATACATTGTCTCCACCTGGCATATGCGCATCGCTCTGGTGCGCTGTCTGGCTGGCATTGTAGTGACGCTCCTATACCTGGCCTTCTCAGGGCCGGCCGACGTGCGTGTCATGTGATCGGACCCGGGGCGGGGAGTTGTGGCTGCGTGATGTCAGATGCGGCTCACTCCCTCCTCCCGGTGGGCGTGCCTCGCCTTGCTCTGCAAGCTGGGTGGCGCGTCTTTATGATGTCATCCCTGCAACACTGGGCGGATGCGCTAATCAGCTGCCAGCTGTGGACCACACCATTTAAGGACGAACTAAGTTTGTTACTTTACCTCCTGACGAAGCCTCTCCAGGTGAAATGTACGTCGAGGTGCAGCCTTTGGTCACACGCTCTGGGTCCAGCATATCATGGGTCATACATGTTTTGTTGTTTTGCTCAGTTAGTTGTTACATTTCTTTTTATATCTCTATTACCACCTGCACTTGGCACACTTGCCTCTGTCTGTAATGTACAGTTCAATGGCTATGTGCATATCTTATGCGGCCATCCAAGGTTTTTGGGTGGGCTAGTTTGCCTTGTGCTATTTGTACATTTTTTCATTTATCTTTCTGTGCATGCGACATACATACACCAGTACATGTTACTTTGAGTGAACCTACAGTTCTCACAATTTTCATGCTGATGTATACCTAGGGCTGTGACATCTTTTTCCCTGCCAGTTGGGTGTTTGGGAGAGAGGTTGTATCTGACCTCCTTACATGAGGTCTCCCCCCCCCCCTCCTGTACACTTGTGCCTTATGTTTCATATATTGTTCTGTGATTGTTATGTGATCATGTCTCAATAAATTACATATATTTTATATGTGTGTCTCCCATTTTTCTTTGGGGTTATTGGTTTTGTTTTTGGGTTGGCTCAGAATTTCCTCCCTCTTACTGGGTCTGATTCTAAGGTTCAGGGCAATAAATGAAATACAAGAACAAGTGTAGAAAATGTGTATTGTAAACGGTGGAAAATCCGTGTACAGTTATGATGGGAGTTATATGGAGATCTACATGGAGACATACACAGGAGACATTACAGAGACACATTGTCCTTATACACAGCACAGATTACAATATCTTATAATTCCATCCACTTACAGTCAGTTCAGTGACACTTACCAGAGATGGACCCTTTACACATTCAGGACTAGATCTCCAGTCACTGTCTTCTCCTCAGCAAGTCAGTGATCCTAGTAAATTCCCTTGGTAAATTCTAGCTTTCTGAGACATGCTTGGGTCTTTTATACCTCTTTGGTGGCTATAGCTATCTGCTCCTCCTCTTCCCCCCAGGAGACGCCCAGTCCCACCTTCATTATTAATCATTGAAAACTTTCATCATCAGATCTGGCTTCCCTCATTACCATATACAATGGAAGAATCAAAAGTTTAGCATTTTCTGGCCTCCTGAGATGGTCCTCATTTACACATTGTATTTGCAGGGTAGAGACCTATTGTTCACACTCCTATTTAGCATCTGTAAGAGATTCCTGGGATACTCCGAGACCTTTTCATGTGAGAATCAGTGTAAACAATGAGCATTTTACATCCTGATGAGATACATTCCATCCAGACCTACAACCACATGACTCTCCATCTATAATTCACAATGACATACTCCTTATTATATCCAGTAGAACAGATTATAAGACTTGGGTTGTAATTTGAAAGGTGGCTCCACTATTCAGAAAAAATGAGTGAGGTGCAAAACTGCTGTATGGATCACCCTATCCAATGGTAAACTAGTAGTAAGTAAAAATATAGCAGGCACTCTCTATATGGAATATGGCTGAACACTGTAGTATATTATAATGATTTAATGAACAACAATATTGTACATAAATCTAGAAATATCGAATTGGGCACCCAATATAAAAGGACATATAAAAACTTCAATAGTGCAGTATTCAATAATACAATAATAAAAATTGATAAACTGGTTCTCCCAAATAGAACTCGCTGGTGTTGCGCAGTATACACTCACCTAAAGAATTATTAGGAACACCTGTTCTATTTCTCATTAATGCGATTATCTAGTCAACCAATCACATGGCAGTTGCTTCAATGCATGTAGGGTTGTGGTCCTAGAAAATCTCCTGAACTCCAAACTGAATGTCAGAATGGGAAAGAAAGGTGATTTAAGCAATTTTGAGCGTGGCATGGTTGTTGGTGCCAGACGGGCCGGTCTGAGTATTTCACAATCTGCTCAGTTACTGGGATTTTCACTCACAACCATTTCTAGGGTTTACAAAGAATGGTGTGAAAAGGGAAAAACCTCCAGTATGCGGCCGTCCTGTGGGCGAAAATGCCTTGTTGATGCTAGAGGTCAGAGGAGAATGGGCCGACTGATTCAAGCTGATAGAAGAGCAACGTTGACTGAAATAACCACTTGTTACAACCGAGGTATGCAGCAAAGCATTTGTGAAGCCACAACACGCACAACCTTGAGGCGGATGGGCTACAACAGCAGAAGACCCCACCGGGTACCACTCATCTCCACTACAAATAGGAAAAAGAGGCTACAATTTGCATGAGCTCACCAAAATTGGACTGTTGAAGACTGGAAAAATGGTTTCTTGAACATGACATTGAGTTCACTGTACTAAAATAGCCCCACAGTCACCAGATCTCAACCCAATAGAGCATCTTTGGGATGTGGTGGAACGGGAGCTTCGTGCCCTGGATGTGCATCCCTCAAATCTCCATCAACTGCAAGATGCTATCCTATCACTATGGGCCAACATTTCTAAAGAATGCTATCAGCACCTTGTTGAATCAATGCCACATAGAATTAAGGCAGTTCTGAAGGCAAAAGGGGGTCCAACACCGTATTAGTATGGTGTTCCTAATAATTCTTTAGGTGAGTGTATATGCCACTAGGACAAGTATTGTTAGTGGCGAGGTAGCAGTATAACAGCTAACAGGCTATTAAATCGTTATGCCTGCGCTGTAGTTGGACTTGTACCTGATCTACAGCCTGCCAACGGCGATCGTTCGCTGGCAGACTGTAGATGCAATTTTTTTAACCCCTAAAAGGTCTATTAGATGCTGTTTTGATAACAGCGTCTAATATACCTGCTACCTGGTCCTCTGGTGGTCCCTTTTGCTTGGATCGACCACCAGAGGACACAGGCAGCTCTGTAAAGTAGCACCAAACACCACACTACACTACACCCCCCCGTCACTTATTAACCCCTTATTATCCCCCTGATCACCCCATATAGACTCCCTGATCAATAAATAGATGTGTATAGTGGGCACTCAATATCTGGCACTGCACATTGGGTACAACATATTTAATAAAACAAGTACTATCAATTAATTACATACATTTAAAAGCATTATTCCCAATTGTATATGACAATATACCTCAATATTACTAAAAATAAATTACTAAAATGTTCAAATAAAGTTCCTGGAGGTTTTGAAAAAATAATATTATTCACATAGATTTCATAAAATCCCTTTAAAATCTTCCACGTTTAAGAAAGTGCAATTGATAGGATATAGTTGATAAAGTGCAATTTAAGCAGTGCACTTATTCAATGTTCATCAACCTTTAAATGTCTAGTTAGGTAAGTAGGTCTCGCTTGTATAGTGGATTATTATCGGGGATTATTTAGGGGTTGGTTTATGCAGTATATTATTATTCACTTACTGCTTGGTGTTCCGCTTGTTTCTGTATCTGACTGTGGTGGCGTCCCACTACTAGTCAATTCACTCACCCCTCTTCTTATACACCGTAAGGTATTTGTGCTTCCACTCTGGAATGTTGTTGCGTTGTCCTTCAGGCTTCCTTTCGGTCTCTGTTCAGCGTCCCACGTGTAGATGGCGTGTCACGTGATCGGAGCGTCAGAGCGTCAAGGCGTTCCACGTAACCTGAGTTTGGTGTAATTGAATTAATTCGAGTTCCGGAGGCGGTACCAACCTCCGTTTATACGATTTTTCTGGCAATATTCCTGTTGGTTTTTCGCAATAGTTTTTTACTGATTGCAATGCTGTAAGACGTCTTATCAGTATAAGGATCTCATCCACTCCTGCTATACGCGTTTCGAGGTTGCGTACCTCTTCCTCAGTAGCTGGTTTTTGAGATCCTCAATTCCTACTTCTATATCCTTATAGGTCCCACCCTTTCTTCTAATTGAAGTTCCTCACAAAGTCTGATCAGGATCTCCTAAAATGTGGATAATTTATCCTCCTTTAGCTGTGTTTTTTTCTTATATTTCAGTGCACTTTTTATGCGAAAATTCTCATGCAAATAATCTTATGTATATAGCTATATCATACAAAAATTTTCCTTGCAGTTAAAATTTATACAATTAGGGATCCCTAAAAATATATCATACGAATTTCCTAAAATTATCGTACGAATTAAATTTTCGTACGAATTTTATTAAACAAATCATTGGTTATATGTCATATTTATTAAATATATATAAAATCAGGGTGATCAGGGAGTCTATATGGGGTGATCACCCCCCTCTAAGGCTCCATTCAGACGTCCGTATGTGTTTTGGGGATCCGCGGATCCATGGATCGGATCCGCAAAACACATACGGACGTCTGAATGGAGCCTTACAGGGGGGTGATCAATGACAAGGGGGTGATCACCCCATATAGACTCCCTTATCACCCCCCCTGTCATTGATCACCCCCCCGTAAGGCTCCATTCAGACGTCCGTATGTGTTTTGCGGATCCGATCCATGGATCCGCGGATCCCCAAAACACATACGGACGTCTGAATGGAGCCTTAGAGGGGGGTGATCACCCCATATACACTCCCTGATCACCCCCCTGTCATTGATCACCCCCCTGTAAGGCTCCATTCAGCGGTCCGTATGTGTTTTGCGGATCCACGGATCGGATCCGCAAAGCACATACAGACGTCTGAATGGAGCCTTACAGGGGAGTGATCAATGACATGGGGGTGATCACCCCATATAGACTCCCTGATCACCCCCCTGTCATTGATCACCCCCCTGTCATTGATCACCCCCCTGTAAGGCTCTATTCAGACATTTCTTTGGCACAAGTTAGCGGAAATTGATTATTATATTTTTTTTCTTACAAATTCTTATATTCCACTAACTTGTGACAAAAAATAAAATCTCACATGAACTCACCATAACCCTCACGGAATCCAAATGTGTAAAATTTTTTAGACATTTATATTTCAGACTTCTTCTCACGCTTTAGGGCCCCTAAAATGCCAGGGCAGTATAAATACCCCACATGTGACCCTATTTCGGAAAGAAGACACCCCAATGTATTCGCTGAGGGGCATATTGAGTCCATGAAAGATTGAACTTTTTGTCCCAAGTTAGCGGAAAGGGAGACTTTGTGAGAAAAAACAAAAAAATCTATTTCCGCTAACTTGTGCCCCCAAAAAATAAAGAAAAATTCTTTGAACTCGCCATGCCCCTCACTGAATACCTTGGGGTGTCTTCTTTCAAAAATGGGGTCACATGTGGGGTATTTATACTGCCCTGGCATTTTAGGGGCCCTAAAGCGTGAGAAGAAGTCTGGGATCCAAATGTCTAAAAATGCCCTCCTAAAGGGAATTTTGGCCCCTTTGCGCATCTAGGCTGAAAAAAAGTGTCACACATGTGGTATCGCCATACTCAGTGTGTTTTGGGGGTCTTTCTTTACATATACCAATGCTGGGTGAGAGAAATATCTCTCTATATTCCTGAGAGAGAATGGAATCCCATATTGCTGGGGTTTCCCAGTGAAACTTATTGTCAGTATAAATGGCACTAACTTTATTTTACTTTCTCCATCTCAAGCTACAAACCTTCTGGAGAGGTGGTCCTTACTCCAGCCACAAGAGGGATCTAGATCTCCAGAGAAACAGAAGCCACCCACGCTGACCAAGAATGGTGCCAACCAGGTAAGGTAGGTCACCTGCCTACACCATTCTACATTGGGTCTGCTTTCTTCCACTCTTGACCCATCCATATAACTAGAAACAAACAAATGTTATAGTCCTTCGGAAACTCCCCCATATACGAGCTGTTGGTTGCTTGTTGGGACATCCAATAAGTCATGTCTTGGCTGTGGCTGTTGGACGTCCTCTGTTAAATAAAATTCATATTTTTTGCCCTGTATTATATATTTTTTTACTTTTTGCTATTTTTGTTTTTCTTTTTCTCAGCTGATGTAGTTGTTTTTACACCGCAAACTGGATCTCCCCCTCTCTCTCCAACCCTACACATGGCAATTGTGACCGGGTTTGACGATCTACTAGAGACTGTATGGTTTCTTAAAAGTTTTACTTTCCTTGTTTATTTTGGTTTGTTTTTTTAGGGTGACATGTCATTACCCGCTTCTGATTTCCTGATGCATCTTTGCACTCTATTGTTCTATGTAGCACTGTACATTTTATATGGCATTACAGGGAGATCACTAATAAAAGTGAGGGAGTGGTGGAGGTTACTGTTAAAGGGGTTGTCTCACTTCAGCAAATAGCATTTATTAAGTAGAGAACGTTAATACAAGACACTTACTAATAGAATGTTATTATGGATATTGCTTCCTTTGCTGGCTGGATTCATTTTTCCATCGCATTATATCCTGTTTCCATGGGTACGACCACCCTGCAATTTATCAGCAGTGGTCATGCTTGCACACTATAGAAAAAAGCACCAGCATATGTGCGCCTCCAGGTTCCTGGCCAACAGCATGGTACCATTAAAACCGTCACCTTACTCTCAAAAAATTAGCCCCTACATAAGACAATTGTTAAAAAGAAAAAAAAAATGACAATGGAGAAACTAAAATAGGATTTTTTTTTTGCTTTAAAACTGCTATTATTGTGTTAAAGTGAAATAGAAAAAAAAAATTGACATTTTTGTATTGCCACATCTGTAACAATCTGCTATATAAAAATATCACATGACCTAATCCCTCAGATGAACGCCGTAAAAAAAAAATAGACACGGGCAAAAAAGCTTTTTTGTCACCTAATATCACATAAAGTGCAACACCAAGCGATCAAAAAGGCATATGCTCCCCAAAATAGTACCAATCAAATAATCACCTCATCCTGGAAAAATCGAGACCCTAACTAAGACAATCGGTCAAAAAAAAACAAAAAAACAATGGCTCTCAGACTATGGAGACACTAAAACATTTTTTTGTTTAAAAAATACTAATATTGTGTAAAACTTAAATAAAAAAATCATACATATTAGGTATTACCACGTCCATATCAATCTGCTCTACAATATCTCATGATCTAACCCCTCAGATGAACACTGTATAAATAAAAAAAAACTGCTAAAAACACAATTTTTTTGTCACCTTGCCCCATAAAGTGTAATAATGAATGATCAAAAAATCATATGTATGCAAAATGGTACCAATAAAAACGTCAACATTTCCTGCAAAAAATGAGCTCCTGCACAAGACGATCGGCAGAAAAATTTAAAAAAATATGGCGTTCAGAAAATGGAGACACAAAAACATAATTTTTTTTCAAAAATGCTTTATTATCTAAAACTGAAACAAACAAAGAAAGTAGACATATTTGATATCATTGCGTCTGTAATAACCTGCTGTATAAAAATAGCACATGAACTACACTGTCAGATGAATGTTGTAAAAATAAAAAAATAAAAAAACAATGCCAGAACTGCCACCTTATTTCGTAGTTTCCAAAATGGGGCACTTTCTGGGAGTTTCTACTGTAAGGGTGCATCAGGGGGGCTTAAAATGGAACATGGCATCTAAAACAAGTCCAGCAAAATCTGCTTTTGCAAAACCATATGGCGCTCCTTTTCTTCTGCGCCCTGCCATGTGCCATTATATCATTTTACGACCACATGTGGGGTGTTTATTTAAACAGCAGAATCAGGGTAATAAATATTAAGTTTGTCTGTTAACCCTCGATAGGTCATTTATTGGGGGTTGCCACTGTGTAAGCCCCACAAATTGACTTCAGAACTGAACTGATCCTTAAAAATTTGACTTTGGAAAATTTATTTTATAATTACAAATATTGCTTTAAAAATTCTAAACCTTCTAAAATTACATTACCAAAATGATGCCCACATAAAGTAGATATATGGGGAATGTTAATTAATGAATATTTTATGAGGCATCACTATCTGTCTTAAAGGGGTTATCCCATCATAATGATCACTGTTAAATCTGTTAATGATTTGACAGTGATCATTTTTGTAAATATACTTTATTAACAAATCCCCACCGTTTAGGATAAAATTCATACCCACTTACCTGATTGTTGTGGCTCGGTCTCCCCTGGTTACGACCATTGTTCTCCAAAAGCCGGAAGGTCGCGCTTGCCCAGAAGACGACTCCTTTTCTCCCGGCCGGTCCGCTCGCTGTTCTGAACGCGCACGCTGCCGCGCATGCGCGACAGTGACTTCTTCCCAACCAGAATAGTACAGAGCTGCGAACGCGCACGCCGGCTCTGTAGGAATAAGTCACCATTGCGCATGCGCGGCGGCGTGCGCATTCAGTCCAGCGCGCGGCACGGCCGGGAGAAGACTTCAATCAAGATGAAGCCCGCCCCCAGCCAGAATCCAGGAAGTGAACGCGCGGTGGCAGCAGGTAAGTATGAAAACGCTTAGTGGGATAACCCCTTTAAAAGCAGAGAGATTCAAATTTAGAAAACAGTGACATTTTTAAAATTTGAATTAACTTTTTTTTTTTTATAAATAAAGGTAAAACATATTGACTTAAATTTACCATTAACATGAAGTACAATGTGTCATGAGAAAACAATCTCTGAATGGCTTGAATGAGTAAAAGAATTCCAAAGTTATTACCAAATAAATTGACATGTCAAATTTTCTAAATTAGGCCTGGTCAGGAAGGGGGTAAATGGCTCGGTCTGGAAGTAGTTAAGGGGGCGAGCCTGTAGGGAGGCCACTGTTAAAGAGGCGGGAACTTTGGAGGTTACTGTTAAGGGGGCATGGGACTTTGGAGGTCACTGCTAAGGCAGAGGGGTACTCTGGAGGTCATTGTTCAGAAGGTGGGGTACTGTGGAGATCACTGTTAAGGGAATGGGTACTCCCTCATAAGAGTTTTCAGATGTCTCACTAGACTTGATCCATAGCTAAAACGTTTCCTACATTCTGTATATTAAAATGTCTTTTCTCCTGTGTGACTTTTCAGGTGTCTCACAAAGCTTGATTTTTTAGCAAAACACTTTCCACATTCAGTACACAAAAATGGCTTCTCCCCTGTGTGAGTTCTCAGATGTGTCACAAGAGTTGATTTCACAGTAAAACACTTTCCACATTCAGTACATGAAAATGGCTTCTCTCCTGTGTGAGTTCTCAGATGTTTCACAAGATTTGATTTCTCAGTAAAACACTTTCCACATTCAGGACATGAAAATCGCTTCTCTCCTGTGTGAATTCTCTGATGTTCCTCAAAACGTGATTTTCTGCTAAAACACTTCCCACATTCAGAACATGAAAATGGCTTCTCCCCAATGTGAATTTGGAGATGTTTAACAAGACAACCTTTGTCAGCAAAATATTTTTCACATTCTAAACATGAATATGGCTTCTCCCCAGTATGAGTTCTCAGGTGTATCTTAAGATGATGTTTACTCTTAAACCACTTCCCACATTCCGAACATGAAAATGGCTTTTCTCCTGTGTGACTTCTCATATGTGGTTCTAGATGATGTTTACGCTTAAACAACTTTCCACATTCCTGACATGAAAATGGCTTTTCTCCTGTGTGAGTTCTCTGATGATCTACAAGTTGTGATTTCCGACTAAAACTTTTCCCACATTCTAAACATGAAAATGGCTTCTCTTTTGTGTGAATTCTGAGATGTTTAAGAAGTCGTGATTTCGCAGTAAAAGTTTTCTCACATTCTGAACATGAGTAAGGCTTCTCTCCTGTGGGATTTCTCTGATGTTCAGCAAAACTTGATAACACATTAAACATGTTGTCTCTTTCAGAACATGAAAATGGTTGTTCTTCTTTCTGAATTTCTTTGTGCACAGAAAGATTAAATTTGTTTTTCAAATCTCTCCCATATTCAGAACTTGCAGACATCTCACCCAGATTATGTCCAGATGGGTTATTGCAAAGCTGTGATTGATTATCTTCTATGTTTTAAGTTACAATTGAATGACCTTGGGAGCCTTTCATCCAGTCTTCACCTGCAAAAACAAATCATTTTTATAAGATAAAAGGTTCTATTTTTCCTACTTACATATATAAAGGTAACTTACAGATAAAAAGTGTACCAAAGTTCTAAATACTAAATGCTAATAAGAAATTAAATGCATTGATTTAGAGAAATCTGTCAGCAAATTCTAACACATGCAGAAGCATAATTGGCAGGAGCATTGGCATTGATTGCTAAAGTTATGTTTACTCTGCACCAATATCCAATATTTTTTTATGGCAGTTTTATTAATTGATTAATTAGTTATTACATACTGCAGAAATTGTTCTCTTGTACTAGGTTCACAACTTTACATTTGTCTGTAAACTTCAAGTACAGCTTCTTGGCCTAAGGCTCCTGCTTGCCAAATGTCTAACACCCAAACTACAGCAGAACAACAATATCGTGCACCTAAGTGGTTGCAGATTTTGGGAGAAATTTATCAAGCCCGGCACTTTGGAATTTTTTCTTTTTGCAGTTGTTAGAAAATGTGCCTTTTTGTCTTTTTATACTTCTCTCTTCACTTTTGAACAATAGATGGAAAGTGGTTAGCAATGTTAATGAGCTTTACTTTATCACTCTGAATTCTTTTTAAGGCACAAAAAGTCCCAAAGCCCCTCCAGTAGAAGGGTGGTGTAGAAATCTGAAGTAGAATTTCTAGACAAGAGCGTTTGCAAGCCTCTCTAGACAAGAGGTTTAAAGATGAGCTAAATTTATCTAACAATGCATGACTTTTGAGATGTTTGGTGCAAAGTACTCCAACTCCGACTCAAGGAAAACTGAATTCAAATATGACCGTCTTCCACTTCTCTGCCTTTTGGCTACGATCAAGTGTGGTATCTGTTCTTATCAGTCCCTGTGATCCGGTACACTAGAATCACATGAAGGACCATAGGGAGTATGCCTTTGGCAATTATGCAGATGATAGGTAACCAAAGGCCTCCGGATAGAAACCATGGGCCTAGATGTTTGAAAGCCCGAGGTGCAAACGTGCCCCAGGAGGGGTGACCCTGGGGTGCTTGAACTCACTGGGGGTAGGGAGCCCACTAAGTGATGGCACATTTGCACATACTTCACTTTTGAGCGTGCTCACCTCTATCTTTGCCAACTTTATGGCTGGGCGTAACAAGGGGTGACAGTCAGGTGGAAACTAGAGCAAGATTGGTGCTTCTTCAGCTTTAGTTGAGGGATGGCCACTAGTCTCAGACCCTTGTAGGAGCATTCTGACCCAAGGTGACTGGGATTGGTTTATGGGGGTTCCCTTCTCTTATGGAGAGGGCCTGCGATGGATCATGTCCTTGTGCACATTTTTGTGTGGCACGCAGCACGATTTTGATGCACGGGTGCCTCCTTTCTGCTCTACCTGTTAGTGATCCGCATCCTTCATACAACTGGTGAGATCTTAGCTAGGAACGGAGCTCATGAAGAGATAGCAGAAATGCAGAGAGGACGGCGGCTCACAGACTGCCATTATAAATAATTAGAAATATCTGGTAATGGATTTAAAATAAAGTAATATTTCAGTATTCTCAATCATTTTATTTTATTAATTTTGGACGATGAGGAGTTACAGATTGGTGCATGGATCCCAACAGCCCCTAGAGACTGATACATGGACCCAATGGGGACAACTACTATAGGTGACGAAATGAGGCTTTGAAATATAATGTTGTACTGGAAAATCACTACAACCTGTTTTCTGATTAAAATTGGTTATTTACGCCATTTTATAACATTTTATTTCAGATTGTTCTAGTGCCAGGATGGAATCTAAATCAATTAATAATAATATTAGTAATAATTATCACCATGAAGCCCATTTCGTCATTTACTTTTTACCTTAGTTTTATATAATTCCAAATTGGGAGATTGTCCTTCAGTAGCTCCTGTTCTTAATAATTCATTTAAATGAAAAGGCAACATTTTGAGCTGCTTTCTGGCTATTTTTAATTATAATGTGCAATTGTTTATTTTGGGACTACAGTATATACACTCAGAGTCGTAGCTGAAGGCTCATGGGCCCTGGTGTAAGAGTTTAGCTTGGGCCCCTCTTCCCTCAGTGCTTTGTGGCCAGGGGCAGGGAAGCACATAGCCTTCGTGCCTCAGGCAAAATTCTTGACCTAATCCCTTCCCTCCAGCCAAAGGTGTAACTTGAGCAGCATGCACTTTCAAAAATGCCAGTGTCTTCTTATGTGGCACAAGGGTCTTTGGGCCCCTTCAGGCTCCTGGGCCTGATAGTGACTGCTACCTCTGCACCCCCTATAGTTAAGTCCCTGTATACACTGTTATGGGTGCTTTCTGTATAGAGACCTTCATTATAAAACTATATACAGATACCCATAGAGGTGCTGGCAATAAAAGTATCTACTGTAAAAATAACATGTGAACAAACCAGACAATAAATTATAGATTATCCCTATCACTAAGCCTCTTTCCATCTATTATTGGTTATTTGGTGTGGTCCAGTGATGGCAGTCAGGATTGGCGATTGTCCGTGTTTCCTGCACAGTTACAGGTATGTACTATCACATGTATGGACACTGCGTGTACAATCACTTACACACTACTGTGCGGACAATCACCAGTCACTGCTGCCATCACTGAACCTCCAGGAAAGAGTTATTCCCATTGTAAGAATTCCCTCCCTCTTACTGGGTCTGATTCTAAGGTTCAGAGCAAGAAATGAAATACAAGAAGAAGTGTAGAAAATGTGTATTGTAAACGGTGGAAAATCCGTGTCCAGTTATGATGGGAGATATATGGAGATCTACATGGAGACATACACAGGAGACATTACAGACAGAGACACATTGTCCTTATACACAGCACAGATTACAATATCTTATAATTCCATACACTTACAGTCAGTTCAGTGACACTTACCAGACATGGACCCTCCACACACTCAGGACTTGATCTCCAGTCAATGTCTTCTCCTCAGCAAGTTAGTGATCCAAGTAAATTCCCTTGGTGAATTCTAGCTTTCCATGCTTGGGTCTTTTCCATGCTTGGGTCTTTTATACTCCTTTGGTGGCTATAGCTATCTGCTCCTCCTCTTCCCCCACAGGAAGCGCCCAGTCCCACCTTGATAATCATGAAACTTTTTAAATTAGATCTGGCTTCCCTCATTACAATATGTAATAGAAGAATACTGTCCCCACCTTCTCATCAACCAGTTTAGCATTTTCTGGCCTCCAGAGATGGCCCTTCATTTACACATTGTATTTGCAGGGTAGAGACCTATTGTTCATACTCCTATTTTTATTATCTGTAAGAGATTCCTGGGAAGTATTTTGCCCAAAAAGTGTGTTTTTTAATAACAAAATAGCACAGCAGTATCTAAAGCGTGTATATCACACTAGTAGATGCAGACATAGCCGGAAAATGAGTATTTTGCCCAAAAATTATAGCTGTATTTGTAGCTTAAATTGCACACTGACTAATGCGGCAGAGGACCCAGATGGAGGGTATTGCCAAAAATGGGTGTTTTTTAAAAGCCAGAAAATTATTGAAGTATTTCAAACTTGTTTTTAACAATCAGAGATGCAGTAAAGGCTGTAATATTCAGTACTTTGCCCAAAAAGGGTGTTTTTTTTATAGCAGAATAGCACAGCGGTATCTAAAGCGCGTATCTTACACGAACAGATGCAGACAAGGCCGCAAATTAAGTATTTCACCCAAAAAGGGTGTTTTTTTTATAACAGAAATAGCAAAGCAGTATGTAAAGGGTGTATATCAAACTAACGGATCTAGACAGGGCCGCAAATTAAGTATGTTGCCCATAAAGGGTGTTTTTTTGATAACAGAATATGAAAGCGGTATCTAAAGGGTATATCTCACACTGACAGATGCAGACAAGGCCGCAAATTAAGTATGTTGCCCAAAAAAGGGTGGTTTTTTTTATAACAGAATAGCACAGCGGTATCTAAAGGGTGTATCTCACACTGACAGATGCAGACAAGGCCGCAAATTAAGTATGTTGCCCAAAATGGGTGTTTTTTTTAATAACAGAATATGACAGTGGTATCTAAAACTTGTATCTCACACTGACATGCAGCAACGGCTGTAAAATTAAGTATTTTGCCTAAATTTTTTTTTTTGTGTCATAGCAATATAGAAGTTTTTTTTAATGGGGTTGTGCATATATCGTTAATAGTGAAGGCTATAGGGGGCTCTATACTATGCTGCTCTGCCTGTATATATTACTCTGATATGCTGTACGATTGAGCTGACTATTGGCAATTTTGATCTTTTTGCCCCCCATATATTGTCCTTTATATGTGGTTATCTTTCCACTGTCCTCTATACATTGTCTCCACCTGGCATATGCGCATCGCTCTGGTGCGCTGTCTGGCTGGCATTGTAGTGACGCTCCTATACCTGGCCTTCTCAGGGCCGGCCGACGTGCGTGTCATGTGATCGGACACGGGGCGGGGAGGTGTGGCTGCGTGATGTCAGATGCGGCTCCCTCCCTCCTCCTGGTCTGGTCATGTGACGCGGTGGGCGTGCCTCGCCTTGCTCTGCAAGCTGGGTGGCGCGTCTTTATGATGTCATCCCTGCAACACTGGGCGGATGCGCTAATCAGCTGCCAGCTGTGGACCACACCATTTAAGGACGAACTCAGTTTGTTACTTTACCTCCTGACGAAGCCTCTCCAGGTGAAACGTACGTTGAGGTGCAGCCTTTGGTCACACGCTCTGGGTCCAGCATATCATGGGTAATACAGGGCTCCAGATGGCGACCAAAATGGTCGCCAATGCGACTTAGAATTTACAAATGGCGACAAGACTTTTTAGTCTTGTCGCCATTTGCGACTAGACCCTCCGCGGCAGCTCTGCAGTTGAACAGCGACGGGCACAGGAGCTGATAGTTCTCTGCCCCGCCGCCGATGTTCTTCTCAGTCTGAGTCAGCTCCGTCACAGCACACAGAGCCGCTGGCAGCAGGGAGGGGAGGGGCTCGGGAGGAGTGTAATCTGATCCTAGAGTGGAAGCTGCTTCTGCCAGCCCCGCCCCTCCCCGCCCACCAACTAATCAGAGCTGAGGCAAGGCAAGCACTAGCAGCTCTGAGTCACACACTGTACAGGAGGGAGTCTAAGAAAGAATCGAATGTGTCACAGATTAAAAGAATCTAAAGATCCGACTTAGTTAGTGACTCATTCGATTCTTTCTTAGACTACCTGTACAGTGTGCCCCCCCCAACACCCCAGTATAAGAATCATTGGTGGCACAGTGTGCCCCCCCCAACACCCCAGTATAAGAAACATTGGTGGCACAGTGTGCCCCCCCAACACCCCTGTATAAGAAACATTGGTGGCACAGTGTGCCCCCCCAACACCCCAGTATAAGAAACATTGGTGGCACAGTGCGCAACCCCCCACCAACACACCAATATAAGAAACATTGGTGGCACAGTGCGCCCCCCCCCACCAAGACCCCAATATAAGAAACATTGGTGGCTCAGTGGGAAGTGCCAATGAGGGTTAAAAAATAATTTTAAAAAATTAACTCACCTCCTCCAGTTGATCACATAGCTGCCGGTCTCCTGTTCTTTCTTCAGGACCTGTGGTGACGTCACTGAGCTCATCACATGGTCCATTATCATGGTGATGAATCATGTGATGTATCATGTGATGAGCACAGTGATGTCACCACAGGTCCTTTGACAGGTCCTGAAGAAAGAACATGAGACGATCAATTTGAGGAGGTGAGTTAATTTTTTATTTTATTTTTAACCCTCATTGGCACTGCCCACTGCGCCACCAATGTTCATTATATTGAGGGAGAGGGGCGCACTGCGCCACCAATGTTTATTATATTGAGGGGGGGCACACTGCGCCACCAATGTTTATTATACTGGGGTGTTGGGGGGTGCGCACTGCGCCACCAATGTTTATTGTATTGAGGGGGGGCACACTGCGCCCCCCAATGTTTATTATACTGGGGTGTTTGGGGGGTGCGCACTGCGTCACCAATGTTTATTATATTGAGGGGGGCACACTGCGCTCCCCAATGTTTATTATACTGGGGTGTGCACTGCGCCACCAATGTTTATTATATTGAGGGGGGGCACACTGCGCCACCAATGTTTATTATACTGGGGTGTTGGGGGGTGCGCACTGCGCCACCAATGTTTATTATATTGAGGGGGGCACACTGCGCCCCCCAATGTTTATTATACTGGGGTGTTTGGGGGGTGCGCACTGCGTCACCAATGTTTATTATATTGAGGGGGGCACACTGCGCTCCCCAATGTTTATTATACTGGGGTGTGCACTGCGCCACCAATGTTTATTATATTGAGGGGGGGCACACTGCGCCACCAATGTTTATTATACTGGGGTGTTGGGGGGTGCGCACTGCGCCACCAATGTTTATTATATTGAGGGGGGCACACTGCGCTCCCCAATGTTTATTATACTGGGGTGTGCACTGCGCCACCAATGTTTATTATATTGAGGGGGGGCACACTGCGCCACCAATGTTTATTATACTGGGGTGTTAGGGGGTGCGCACTGCGCCACCAATGTTTATTATATTGAGGGGGGCACACTGCGCTCCCCAATGTTTATTATACTGGGGTGTGCACTGCGCCACCAATGTTTATTATATTGAGGGGGGGGGCACACTGCGCCACCAATGTTTATTATACTGGGGTGTTAGGGGCGCACTGCGCCACCAATGTTTGTTATATTAAGGGGGCGCACTGCGCCATCAATGTTTATTATACTGAAAAACACACAACATAGAGCATGCTGCGATTTTCACGCAACGCACAAGTTATGTGTGAAAATCACCGCTCATGTGCACAGCCGCATGGGTCCGGATTTAGTGCGGGTGCATTCCGGTATTTTGAATGCCAGATCCGGCACTAATAAATTCCTATGGGAAAAAATGCTGGCTCCGGCATTCAGGCAAATCTTCAGTTTTTTTCGCCGGAGATAAAACTTTAGCATGCTGCGGTTTTCTCTTTTGCCTGATCAGTCAAAATGACTGAACTGAAGACGTCCTGATGCATCCTGAACTGATCGCTCTCCATTCAGAATGCATGGGGATAAAACTGATCAGTTCTTTTCTGGTATATAGCCCCCAGGACGGAACTCTATGCCGGAAAAGAAAAACGCTAGTGTGAAAGTAGCCTAAAATATTAAGTTTAAATCCCGCCTTTCCCAATTTTACATATAAACTATATAAACAATAAATAAACATATTACATAGCACTGTCCAAACTATTAAATTATAAAATAATATCTCCTATGCGGTGAGCATTCGCCATTTTTTAGTCACCTTGTCACCCCAAAAAATAGGATAGGACTGTTCTATTATGGGCCGAATGTTTCATAAAATGCGAAATGCACGCAGCTTTTTTTGGTGTTTTTTCTTTTTGCGCGGTATTGAGTATCGCAATACTTTTTTATGGTGACGAAAGCGAATCAAAATTTTGGTATCAAAACAACCCTACGCCGATCTGATCGGCGTAGCGTTGTCACGATACCAAAATTTTGATTCGGTTTCGATTTGGCGACTAAAAATTTGATTTGGCGACTACATTTTTCAGTTCAGGAGCCAATGACTACTAGGTATTCTTTTTTAGTCTGGAGCACTGTAATACATGTTTTGTTGTTTTGCTCAGTTAGTTTACATTTCTTTTTATATCTCTATTGCCACCTGCACTTGGCACACTTGCCTCTGTCTGTAATGTACAGTTCAATGGCTATGTGCATACCTTATGCGGCCATCCCAGGTTTTTGGGTGGGCTAGTTTGCCTTGTGCTATTTGTACATTTTTTCATTTATCTTTCTGTGCATGCGACATACATACACCAGTACATGTTACTTTGAATGAACCTACAGTTCTCACAATTTTCATGCTGATGTATACCTAGTGCTGTGACATCTTTTTCCCTGCCAGTTGGGTGTTTGGGAGAGAGGTTGTATCTGACCTCCTTACATGAGGTCTCCCCCCCCTCCTGTACACTTGTGCCTTATGTTTCATATATTGTTCTGTGATTGTTATGTGATCATGTCTCAATAAATTACATATATTTTATATGTGTGTCTCCCACTTTTCTTTGGGGTTATTGGTTTTGTTTTTGGGTTGGCTCAGAATTTCCTCCCTCTTACTGGGTCTGATTCTAAGGTTCAGGGCAATAAATGAAATACAAGAAGAAGTGTAGAAAATGTGTATTGTAAACGGTGGAAAATCAGGGTCCCGTTATGATGGGAGTTATATGGAGACATACACAGGAGACATTACAGACAGAGAGACATTGTCCTTATACACAGCACAGATTACAATATCTTATAATTTCCTCCATTTACAGTCAGTTCAGTGACACTTACCAGACATGGACCCTCCACACACTCAGGACTAGATCTCCAGTCACTGTCTTCTCCTCAGCAAGTCAGTGATCCTACTAAATTCCCTTGGTAAATTCTAGCTTTCTGAGCCATGCTTGGGTCTTTTATACCTCTTTGGTGGCTATAACTATCTGCTCCTCCTCTTCCCCCGGGAGACGCCCAGTCCCACCTTTATAATTAATCATTGAAAACTTTCATCATCAGATCTGGCTTCCCTCATTACCATATACAATGGAAGAATCAAAAGTTTAGCATTTTCTGGCCTCCTGAGATGGTCCTTCATTTACACATTGTATTGGCAGGGTAGAGACCTATTGTTCACACTCCTATTTAGCATCTGTAAGAGATTCCTGGGATACTCCGAGACCTTTTCATGTGAGAATCAGTGTAAACAATGAGCATTTTACATCCTGATGAGATACATTCCATCCAGACCTACAACCACATGACTCTCCATCTATAATTCACATATATGACATACTCCTTATTATATCCAGTAGAACAGATTATAAGACTTGGGTTGTAATTTGAAAGGTGGCTCCACTATTCAGAAAAAATGAGTGAGGTGCAAAACTGCTGTATGGATCACCCTATCCAATGGTAAACTAGTAGTAAGTAAAAATATAGCAGGCACTCTCTATATGGAATATGGCTGAACACTGTAGTATATTATAATGATTTAATGAACAACAATATTGTACATAAATGCATAAATCTAGAAATATCGAATTGGGCGCCCAATATAAAAGGACATATAAAAACTTCAATAGTGCAGTATTCAATAATACAATAATAAAAATTGATAAACTGGTTCTCCCAAATAGAACTCGCTGGTGTTGCGCAGTATACACTCACCTAAAGAATTATTAGGAACACCTGTTCTATTTCTCATTAATGTGATTATCTAGTCAACCAATCACATGGCAGTTGCTTCAATGCATGTAGGGTTGTGGTCCTAGACAATCTCCTGAACTCCAAACTGAATGTCAGAATGGGAAAGAAAGGTGATTTAAGCAATTTTGAGCGTGGCATGGTTGTTGGTGCCAGACGGGCCGGTCTGAGTATTTCACAATCTGCTCAGTTACTGGGATTTTCACGCACAACCATTTCTAGGGTTTACAAAGAATGGTGTGAAAAGGGAAAAACCTCCAGTATGCGGCCGTCCTGTGGGCGAAAATGCCTTGTTGATGCTAGAGGTCAGAGGAGAATGGGCCAACTGATTCAAGCTGATAGAAGAGCAACGTTGACTGAAATAACCACTCGTTACAACCGAGGTATGCAGCAAAGCATTTGTGAAGCCACAACACGCACAACCTTGAGGCGGATGGGCTACAACAGCAGAAGACCCCACCGGGTACCACTCATCTCCACTACAAATAGGAAAAAGAGGCTACAATTTGCACGAGCACCAAAACTGGACTGTTGAAGACTGTAAAAATGGTTTCTTGAACATGACATTGAGTTCACTGTACTAAAATAGCCCCACAGTCACCAGATCTCAACCCAATAGAGCATCTTTGGGATGTGGTGGAACGGGAGCTTCGTGCCCTGGATGTGCATCCCTCAAATCTCCATCAACTGCAAGATGCTATCCTATCAATATGGGCCAACATTTCTAAAGAATGCTATCAGCACCTTGTTGAATGAATGCCACATAGAATTAAGGCAGTTCTGAAGGCAAAAGGGGGTCCAACACCGTATTAGTATGGTGTTCCTAATAATTCTTTAGGTGAGTGTATATGCCACTAGGACAAGTATTGTTAGTGGCGAGGTAGCAGTATAACAGCTAACAGGCTATTAAATCGTTATGCCTGCGCTGTAGTTGGACTTGTACCTGATCTACAGCCTGCCAACGGCGATCGTTCGCTGGCAGACTGTAGATGCAATTTTTTTAACCCCTAAAAGGTCTATTAGATGCTGTTTTGATAACAGCGTCTAATATACCTGCTACCTGGTCCTCTGGTGGTCCCTTTTGCTTGGATCGACCACCAGAGGACACAGGCAGCTCTGTAAAGTAGCACCAAACACCACACTACACTACACCCCCCCGTCACTTATTAACCCCTTATTATCCCCCTGATCACCCCATATAGACTCCTTGATCAATAAATAGATGTGTATAGTGGGCACTCAATATCTGGTACTGCACATTGGATACAACATATTTAATAAAACAAGTACTATCAATTAATTACATACATTTAAAAGCATTATTCCCAATTGTATATGACAATATACCTCAATATTACTAAAAATAAATTACTAAAATGTTCAAATAAAGTTCCTGGAGGTTTTGAAAAAATAATATTATTCACATAGATTTCATAAAATCCCTTTAAAATCTTCCACGTTTAAGAAAGTGCAATTGATAGGATATAGTTGATAAAGTGCAATTTAAGCAGCGCACTTATTCAATGTTCATCAACCTTTAAATGTCTAGTTAGGTAAGTAGGTCTCGCTTGTATAGTGGATTATTATCGGGGATTATTTAGGGGTTGGTTGCATGCAGTATATTATTATTCACTTACTGCTTGGTGTTCCGCTTGTTTCTGTATATGACTGTGGTGGCGTCCCACTACTAGTCAATTCACTCACCCCTCTTCTTATACACCGTAAGGTATTTGTGCTTCCACTCTGGAATGTTGTTGCGTTGTCCTTCAGGTTTCCTTTCGGTCTCTGTTCAGCGTCCCACGTGTAGATGGCGTGTCACGTGATCGGAGCGTCGGAGCGTCAAGGCGTTCCACGTAACCTGAGTTTGGTGTAATTGAATTAATTCGAGTTCCGGAGGCGGTACCAACCTCCGTTTATAAGATTTTTCTGGCAATATTCCTGTTGGTTTTTCGCAATAGTTTTTTACTGATTGCAATGCTGTAAGACGTCTTATCAGTATAAGGATCTCATCCACTCCTGCTATACGCGTTTCGAGGTTGCGTACCTCTTCCTCAGTAGCTGGTTTTTGAGATCCTCAATTCCTACTTCTATATCCTTATAGGTCCCACCCTTTCTTCTAATTGAAGTTCCTCACAAAGTCTGGTCAGGATCTCCTAAAATGTGGATAATTTATCCTCCTTTAGCTGTGTTTTTTTCTTATATTTCAGTGCACTTTTTATGCGAAAATTCTCATGCAAATAATCTTATGTATATAGCTATATCATACAAAAATTTTCCTTGCAGTTAAAATTTATACAATTAGGGATCCCTAAAAATATATCATACGAATTTCCTAAAATTATCGTACGAATTAAATTTTTGTACGAATTTTATAAAACAAATCATTGGTTATATGTCATATTTATTAAATATATAAAAAATTTGCAATAAAACTTATATAAAAATTATATTAAAATTATAACTTATGGCTCAGTCTCGAATTTCTCTACAGCTTAGATTATTTTCTATTTCAATTCTTTTCTGTTTTTATATTTTCTGTTTTCCTCTATTTTTCTGGGCATTATATTCTTAGTTCTTAGTGAGTGGGGGTGGGGGCCCTCCGTCGAGAGGGGATCGGAGTGCTGATAACCCCCCTGTCATTGATTACCCCCCTGGAAGGCTCCATTCAGATGTCTATATGTCTTTTGCGGATCCGCGGTGTCTGTGGATCCACAAAACACATACGGACGTCTGAATGGAGCCTTACAGGGGGGTTATCAATTACAGGGGGGTGATCACCCCATATAGACTCCCTGATCACCCCCCTGTCATTGATCACCCCCCGTAAGGCTCCATTCAGACGTCCGTATGTGTTTTGCGGATCCGATCCATGGATCCGCGGATCCCCAAAACACATACGGACGTCTGAATGGAGCCTTAGAGGGGGGTGATCACCCCATATAGACTCCCTGATCACCCCCCTGTCATTGATCACCCCCCTGTAAGGCTCCATTCAGCGGTCCGTATGTGTTTTGCGAATCCACGGATCGGATCCGCAAAACACATACAGACGTCTGAATGGAGCCTTACAGGGGGGTGATCACCCCATATAGACTCCCTGATCACCCCCCTGTCATTGATCACCCCCCTGTCATTGATCACCCCCCTGTAAGGCTCTATTCAGACATTTTTTTGGCACAAGTTAGCGGAAATTGATTATTTTATTTTTTTCTTACAAAGTCTTATATTCCACTAACTTGTGACAAAAAATAAAATCTCACATGAACTCACCATACCCCTCACGGAATCCAAATGTGTAAAATTTTTTAGACATTTATATTCCAGACTTCTTCTCACGCTTTAGGGCCCCTAAAATGCCAGGGCAGTATAAATACCCCACATGTGACCCTATTTCGGAAAGAAGACACCCCAATGTATTTGCTGAGGGGCATATTGAGTCCATGAAAGATTGAACTTTTTGTCCCAAGTTATCGGAAAGGGAGACTTTGTGAGAAAAAACAAAAAAATCAATTTCCGCTAACTTGTGCCCCCCAAAAAATAAAGAAAATTTATTTGAACTCCCCATGCCCCTCACTGAATACCTTGGGGTGTCTTCTTTCAAAAATGGGGTCACATGTGGGGTATTTATACTGCCCTGGCATTTTAGGGGCCCTAAAGCGTGAGAAGAAGTCTGGGATCCAAATGTCTAAAAATGCCCTCCTAAAGGGAATTTTGGCCCCTTTGCGCATCTAGGCTGAAAAAAAGTGTCACACATGTGGTATCGCCATACTCAGTGTGTTTTGGGGGTCTTTCTTTACATATACCCATGCTGGGTGAGAGAAATATCTCTCTATATTCCTGAGAGAGAATGGAATCCCATATTGCTGGGGTTTCCCAGTGAAACTTATTGTCAGTAGAAATGGCACTAACTTTATTTTACTTTCTCCATCTCAAGCTACAAACCTTCTGGAGAGGTGGTCCTTACTCCAGCCACAAGAGGGATCTAGATCTCCAGAGAAACAGAAGCCACCCACGCTGACCAAGAATGGTGCCAACCAGGTAAGGTAGGTCACCTGCCTACACCATTCTACATTGGGTCTGCTTTCTTCCACTCTTGACCCATCCATATAACTAGAAACAAACAAATGTTATAGTCCTTCGGAAAACTCCCCCATATACGAGCTGTTGGTTGCTTGTTGGGACATCCAATAAGTCATGTCTTGGCTGTGGCTGTTGGACGTCCTCTGTTAAATAAAATTCATATTTTTTGCTCCGTATTATATATATTTTTACTTTTTGCTATTTTTGTTTTTCTTTCTCTCAGCTGATGTAGTTGTTTTTACACCGCAAACTGGATCTCCCCCTCTCTCTCCAACCCTACACATGGCAATTGTGACCGGGTTTGACGATCTACTAGAGACTGTATGGTTTCTTAAAAGTTTTACTTTCCTTGTTTATTTTGGTTTGTTTTTTTAGGGTGACATGTCATTACCCGCTTCTGATTTCCTGATGCATCTTTGCACTCTATTGTTCTATGTAGCACTGAACATTTTATATGGCATTACAGGGAGATCACTAATAAATGGGAGGGAGTGGTGGATATTACTGTTAAAGGGGTTGTCTCACTTCAGCAAACCCTAATTTAACCTAACCCTAATCCCTCAGGTGAACGCCGTAAAAAAAACATTGACACGGGCAAAAAAGCTTTTTTGTCAACTAATATCACATAAAGTGCAACACCAAGCGATCAAAAATGCATATGCTCCCCAAAATAGTACCAATCAAATAATCACCTCATCCTGGAAAAATCGAGACCCTAACTAAGACAATCGGTCAAAAAAAAACAAAAAAACAATGGCTCTCAGACTATGGAGACACTAAAACATTTTTTTGTTTAAAAAATACTAATATTGTGTAAAACTTAAATAAAATAAAAAAATCATACATATTAGATATTACCACGTCCATATCAATCTGCTCTACAATATCTCATGATCTAACCCCTCAGATGAACACTGTATAAATAAATAAAAACTGTGCTAAAAACACAATTTTTTTTGTCACCTTGCCCCATAAAGTGTAATAATGAATGATCAAAAAATCATATGTATGCAAAATGGTACCAATAAAAACGTCAACATTTCCTGCAAAAAATGAGCTCCTGCACAAGACGATCGGCAGAAAAATAAAAAAAAATATGGCGTTCAGAAAATGGAGACACAAAAACATAATTTTTTTTCAAAAATGCTTTATTATCTAAAACTGAAACAAACAAAGAAAGTAGACATATTTGATATCATTGCCTCTGTAATAACCTGCTGTATAAAAATAGCACATGAACTACACTGTCAGATGAATGTTGTAAAAATAAAAAAACTGTGCCAGAACTGCCACCTTATTTCGTAGTTTCCAAAATGGGGCACTTTCTGGGAGTTTCTACTGTAAGGGTGCATCTGGGGGGCTTAAAATGGAACATGGCATCTAAAACAAGTCCAGCAAAATCTGCTTTTGCAAAAACCATATGGCGCTCCTTTTCTTCTGCGCCCTGCCATGTGCCATTATATCATTTAACGACCACATGTGGGGTGTTTATTTAAACAGCAGAATCAGGGTAATAAATATTAAGTTTGTCTGTTAACCCTCGATAGGTCATTTATTGGGGGTTGCCACTATGTAAGCCCCACAAATTGACTTCAGAACTGAACTGATCCTTAAAAATTTGACTTTGGAAATTTTATTTTATAATTACAAATATTGCTTTAAAAATTCTAAACCTTCTAAAATTACATTACCAAAATGATGCCCACATAAAGTAGATATATGGGGAATGTTAATTAATGAATATTTTATGAGGCATCACTATCTGTCTTAAAAGCAGAGAGATTCAAATTTAGAAAACAGTGACATTTTTTAAATTTGAATTAACTTTTTTTTTTTATAAATAAAGGTAAAACATATTGACTTAAATTTACCATTAACATGAAGTACAATGTGTCATGAGAAAACAATCTCTGAATGGCTTGAATGAGTAAAAGAATTCCAAAGTTATTACCACATAAATTGACATGTCAAATTTTCTAAATTAGGCCTGGTCAGGAAGGGGGTAAATGGCTCGGCCTGGAAGTAGTTAAGGGGGCGAGCCACTAGGGAGGTCACTGTTAAAGAGGCGGGAACTGTGGAGGTTACTGTTAAGGGGGCATGGGACTTTGGAGGTCACTGCTAAGGCAGAGGGGTACTCTGGAGGTCATTGTTCAGGAGGTGGGGTACTGTGGAGATCACTGTTAAGGGAATGGGTACTCCCTCATAAGAGTTTTCAGATGTCTCACTAGACTTGATCCATAGCTAAAACGTTTCCTACATTCTGTATATTAAAATGTCTTTTCTCCTGTGTGACTTTTCAGGTGTCTCACAAAGCTTGATTTTTTAGCAAAACACTTTCCACATTCAGTACATGAAAATGGCTTCTCCCCTGTGTGAGTTCTCAGATGTGTCACAAGAGTTGATTTCACAGTAAAACACTTTCCACATTCAGTACATGAAAATGGCTTCTCTCCTGTGTGAGTTCTCAGATGTTTCACAAGATTTGATTTGTCAGTAAAACACTTTCCACATTCAGGACATGAAAATCGCTTCTCTCCTGTGTGAATTCTCTGATGTTCCTCAAAACGTGATTTTCTGCTAAAACACTTCCCACATTCAGAACATGAAAATGGCTTCTCCCCAATGTGAATTCGGAGATGTTTAACAAGACAACCTTTGTCAGCAAAATATTTTTCACATTCTAAACATGAATATGGCTTCTCCCCAGTATGAGTTCTCAGGTGTATCTTAAGATGATGTTTACTCTTAAACCACTTCCCACATTCCGAACATGAAAATGGCTTCTCTCCTGTGTGACTTCTCATATGTGGTTCTAGATGATGTTTACGCTTAAACAACTTTCCACATTCCTGACATGAAAATGGCTTTTCTCCTGTGTGCGTTCTCTGATGATCTACAAGTCGTGATTTCCGACTAAAACTTTTCCCACATTCTAAACATGAAAATGGCTTCTCTTTTGTGTGAATTCTGAGATGTTTAAGAAGTCGTGATTTCGCAGTAAAAGTTTTCTCACATTCTGAACATGAGTAAGGCTTCTCTCCTGTGGGATTTCTCTGATGTTCAGCAAAACTTGATAACACATTAAACATGTTGTCTCTTTCAGAATATGAAAATGGTTGTTCTTCTTTCTGAATTTCTTTGTGCACAGAAAGATTAAATTTGTTTTTCAAATCTCTCCCATATTCAGAACTTGCAGACATCTCACCCAGATTATGTCCAGATGGGTTATTGCAAAGCTGTGATTGATTATCTTCTATGTTTTAAGTTACAATTTAATGACCTTGGGAGCCTTTCATCCAGTCTTCACCTGCAAAAACAAATCATTTTTATAAGATAAAAGGTTCTCTTTTTCCTACTTACATATATAAAGGTAACTTACAGATAAAAAGTGTACCAAAGTTCTAAATACCAAATGCTGATAAGAAATTAAATGCATTGATTTAGAGAAATCTGTCAGCAAATTATGTTTAACACATGCAGAAGCATCATTGGCAGGAGCATTGGCATTGATTGCTAAAGTTATGTTTACCAATAACCAATATTTTTTTATGGCAGTTTTATTAATTGATTAATTAGTTATTTCATACTGCAGAAATTGTTTTCTTGTACTAGGTTCACAACTTTACATTTGTCTGTAAACTTCAAGTACAGCTTCTTGGCCTAAGACTCCTGCTTCCCAAATGTCTAACACCCAAACTACAGCAGAACAACAATATCGTGCACCTAAGTGGTTGCAGATTTTGGGAGAAATTTATCAAGCCCGGCACTTTGGAATTTTTTCTTTTTGCAGTTGTTAGAAAATGTGCCTTTTTATACTTCTCACTTCCCTTTTGAACAATAGATGGAAAGTGGTTAGCAATGTTAATGAGCTTTACTTTATCACTCTGAATTCTTTTTAAGGCACAAAAAGTCCCAAAGCCCCTCCAGTAGAAGGGTGGTGTAGAAATCTGGAGTAGAATTTCTAGACAAGAGCGTTTGTAAGCCTCTCTAGACAAGAGGTTTAAAGATGAGCTAAATTTATCTAACAATGCATGACATTTGAGATGTTTGGTGCAAAGTACTCCAACTCCGACTCAAGGAAAACTGAATTCAAATATGACCGTCTTCCACTTCTCAGCCTTTTGGCTACGATCAAGTGTGGTATCTGTTCTTATCAGTCCCTGTGATCCGGTACACTAGAATCACATGAAGGACCCTAGGGAGTATGCCTTTGGCAATTATGCAGATGATAGGTAACCAAAGGCCTCCGGATAGAAACCATGGGCCTAGATGTTTGAAAGCCCGAGGTGCAAACGTGCCCCAGGAGGGGTGACCCTGGGGTGCTTGAACTCACTGGGGGTAGGGAGCCCACTAAGTGATGGCACATTTGCACATACTTCACTTACTCCCATTTTTACAACTTTATGGCTGGGCGTAACAAGGGGTGACAGTCAGGTGGAAACTAGAGCAAGATTGGTGCTTCTTCAGCTTTGGTTGAGGGATGGCCACTAGTCCCAGACCCTTGTAGGAGAATTCTGGCCCAAGGAGACTGGGATTGGTTTATGGGGGTTCCCTTCTCTTATGGAGAGGGCCTGCGATGGATCATGTCCTTGTGCACATTTTTGTGTGGCATGCAGCACGATTTTGATGCACAGGTGCCTCCTCTCTGCTCTACCTGTTAGTGATCCGCATCCTTCATACAACTGGTGAGATCTTAGCTAAGAACGGAGCTCATGAACAGATAGCAGAAATGCAGAGAGGACGGCGGCTCACAGACTGCCATTATAAATAATGAGAAATATCTGGTAATGGATTTATAATAAAGTAATATTTCAGTATTCTCAATCATTTTATTTTATTAATTTTGGACGATGAGGAGTTACAGATTGGTGCATGGATCTCAACAGCCCCTAGAGACTGATACATGGACCCAATGGGGACAACTACTATAGGTGACGAAATGAGGCTTTGAAATATAATCTTGTACTGGAAAATCACTACAACCTGTCTTCTGATTAAAATTGGTTATTTAGTGCCAGGATAAAATCTAAATCAATTATTAATAATAATAGTAATAATAATCATCATGAATCCCATTTTGTCATTTACTTTTTGCCTTAGTTTTATATAATTCAAAATTGGGAGATTGTCCTTCAGTAGCTCCTGTTCTTAATAATTCATTCAAATGAAAAGGCAACATTTTGGGCTGCTTTCTGGTCATTTTTAATTATAATGTGCAATTGTTTATTTTGGGACTACAGTATATACACTCAGAGTCGTAGCTGAAGGCTCATGGGCCCTGGTGTAAGAGTTTAGCTTGGGCCCCTCTTCCCTCAGTGCTTTGTGGCCAGGGGCAGGGAAGCACATAGCCTTCGTGCCTCAGGCAAAATTCTTGACCTAATCCCTTCCCTCCAGCCAAAGGTGTAACTTGAGCAGCATGCACTTTCAAAAATGCCAGTGTCTTCTTATGTGGCACAAGGGTCTTTGGGCCCCTTCAGGCTCCTGGGCCCGGTAGCGACTGCTACCTCTGCACTCCCTATAGTTACGTCCCTGTATACATTGTTATGGGTGCTTTCTGTATAGAGACCTTCATTATAAAACTATATACAGATACCCATAGAGGTCCTGGCAATAAAAGTATCTACTGTAAAAATAACATGTGAACAAACCAGACAATAAATTATAGATTATCCCTATCACTAAGCCTCTTTCCATCTGTTATTGGTGTTTGGTGTGATCCAGTGATGGCAGTCAGGATCGGTGATTGTCCATGTTCCCGGCACAGTTACAGGTATGTACTATCACATGTATGGACACTGCGTGTACAATCACTTACACACTACTGTGCGGACAATCACCAGTCACTGCTGCCATCACTGAACCTCCAGGAAAGAGTTATTCCCATTATAAGAATTTCCTCCCTCTTACTGGGTACGATTCTAAGGTTCAGGGCAAGAAATGAAATACAGGAAGAAGTGTAGAAAATGTGTATTGTAAAAGGTGGAAATCGGTGTCCAGTTATGATAGAGTTATATGGAGATCTACATGGAGACATACACAAGAGACATTACAGAGACACATTGTCCTTATACACAGCACAGATCACAATATCTCATAATTCCATCCACTTACAGTCAGTTCAGTGACACTTACCAGACATGGACCCTCCACACACTCAGGACTTGATCTCCAGTCAGTGTCTTCTCCTCAGCAAGTCAGTGATCCAAGTAAATTCCCTTGATGAATTCCAGCTTTCTGAGCCATGCTCGTGTCTTTTATACCCCTTTGGTAGCTATAACTATCTGCTCCTCCTCCCCCCAGGAGACGCCCAGTTCGACCTGCATAATCATTCAAACCTTTCATCATCAGATCTGGCTTCCCTCATTACAATATGTAATAGAAGAATAATGGCCCCACCTTCTCATCAACCAGTTTAGCATTTTCTGGCCTCCTGAGATGGTCCTTCATTTACACATTGTTCACACTCCTATTCAGAGACCTATTGTTCACACTCCTATTCAGCATCTGTAAGAGATTCCTGGGAGACTCTGAGACCTTTTCATAGTGAGAATCAGTGTAAACAATGAGCATTTTACATCCTGATGAGATACATTCCATCCAGACATATAACCACATGACTCTCCATCTATAATTCACATATATTGCATACTGTAGTATATTATAATGATTTAATGAACAACAATATTGTACATAAATGCATAAATCTAAAAATATCGAATTGGGCGCCCAATATAAAAGGACATATAAAAACTTTAATAGTGCAGTATTCAATAATACAATAATAAAAATTGATAAAATGGTTCTCCCAAATAGAACTCGCTGGTGTTGCGCAGTATATATGCCACTAGGACAGGCATGCTCAACCTGCGGCCCTCCAGCTGTTGTGAAACTACAACTCCCACAATGCCCTGCTGTAGGCTGTTCCGGCATGCTGGGAGTTGTAGTTTTGCAACAGCTGGAGGGCCGCAGGTTGAGCATGCCTGCACTAGGACAAGTATTGTTAGTGGCGTGGTATCAGTATAACAGCTAACTGGCTATTGAATCGTTGTACCAGTGTTCTCAGTCCACTTAATGTTGAAAGTCCAGATTAGGAACGCTTGTATGAGGAAACAATGTAACGTCTTAGTGACAATGTTTCCAAAGTTTCGATATTGTAATGATATTTTCCAAACATAGAGCGTAGATTTCAACTTTGTGTATTGCAGGTGATAAGTCTTATCTTGTAAATACAAGTTGCTTGTGTAGGAAATGGAGCTCCAAGGCCTCGGTGCGGCGTCCCGCACTGTCAGTAGCCTGGAGTACACTTAGGCCCCTTTCACACGGCCGTTGCGGAAAACATGTGCGAGTGCGTTGCGGGAACACCCACGATTTTTCTGCACAAGTGAAAAACATTGTCATGCGTTTTGCACTCGCGAGAGAAAAATCGCGCATGTTTGGTACCCAAACCTGAACTTCTTCACAGAAGTTCAGGCTTGGGATCGGTGTTCTGTAGATTGTATTATTTTCCCTTATAACATGGTTATAAGGGAAAATACAGGGAGTGCAGAATTATTAGGCAAATGAGTATTTTGACCACATCATCCTCTTTATGCATGTTGTCTTACTCCAAGCTGTATAGTCTCGAAAGCCTACTACCAATTAAGCATATTAGGTGATGTGCATCTCTGTAATGAGAAGGGGTGTGGTCTAATGACATCAACACCCTATATCAGGTGTGCATGATTATTAGGCAACTTCCTTTCCTTTGGCAAAATGGGTCAAAAGAAGGACTTGACAGGCTCAGAAAAGTCAAAAATAGTGAGATATCTTGCAGAGGGATGCAGCACTCTTAAAATTGCAAAGCTTCTGAAGCGTGATCATCGAACAATCAAGCGTTTCATTCAAAATAGTCAACAGGGTCGCAAGAAGCGTGTGGAAAAACCAAGGCGCAAAATAACTGCCCGTGAACTGAGAAAAGTCAAGCGTGCAGCTGCCAAGATGCCACTTGCCACCAGTTTGGCCATATTTCAGAGCTGCAACATCACTGGAGTGCCCAAAAGCACAAGGTGTGCAATACTCAGAGACATGGCCAAGGTAAGAAAGGCTGAAAGACGACCACCACTGAACAAGACACACAAGCTGAAACGTCAAGACTGGGCCAAGAAATATCTCAAGACTGATTTTTCTAAGGTTTTATGGACTGATGAAATGAGAGTGAGTCTTGATGGGCCAGATGGATGGGCCCGTGGCTGGATTGGTAAAGGGCAGAGAGCTCCAGTCCGACTCAGACGCCAGCAAGGTGGAGGTGGAGTACTGGTTTGGGCTGGTATCATCAAAGATGAGCTTGTGGGGCCTTTTCGGGTTGAGGATGGAGTCAAGCTCAACTCCCAGTCCTACTGCCAGTTTCTGGAAGACACCTTCTTCAAGCAGTGGTACAGGAAGAAGTCTGCATCCTTCAAGAAAAACATGAGTTTCATGCAGGACAATGCTCCATCACACGCGTCCAAGTACTCCACAGCGTGGCTGGCAAGAAAGGGTATAAAAGAACAAAATCTAATGACATGGCCTCCTTGTTTACCTGATCTGAACCCCATTGAGAACCTGTGGTCCATCATCAAATGTGAGATTTACAAGGAGGGAAAACAGTACACCTCTCTGAACAGTGTCTGGGAGGCTGTGGTTGCTGCTGCACGCAATGTTGATGGTGAACAGATCAAAACACTGACAGAATCCATGGATGGCAGGCCTTTGAGTGTCCTTGCAAAGAAAGGTGGCTATATTGGTCACTGATTTGTTTTGTTTTGTTTTTGAATGTCAGAAATGTATATTTGTGAATGTTGAGATGTTATATTGGTTTCACTGGTAAAAATAAATAATTGAAATGGGTATATATTTGTTTTTTGTTAAGTTGCCTAATAATTATGCACAGTAATAGTCACCTGCACACACAGATATCCAAAATAGCTAAAACTAAAAACAAACTAAAAACTACTTCCAAAAATATTCAGCTTTGATATTAATGAGTTTTTTGGGTTCATTGAGAACATGGTTGTTGTTCAATAATAAAATTAATCCTCAAAAATACAACTTGCCTAATAATTCTGCACTCCCTGTAATAGCATTCTGAATACAGAATGCATAGTAAAATAGCGCTGGAGGGGTTAAAAAAATATAAAAAATAATTTAACTCTCCTTAGTACACTTGTTCGCGCAGCCGACTTCTCCTTCTGTCTTCATCTTAGCTTTTTGTAGCAACAAGGACCTTTGGTGACTTCACTCCGATTATCACATGATCCATCACCATGGTAAAAGATCATGTGATGGATCATGTGATGACTGTGATGTCACCAAAGGTCCTTGTTGCTACAAAAAGCTAAGATGAAGACAGAAGGAGATGCCGGCTGCGCGAACAAGTGGACTAAGGTGAGTTAAATTATTTTTTATATTTTTTTAACCCCTCCAGCGCTATTTTACTATGCATTCTGTATTCAGAATGCTATTATTTTCCCTTATAACCATGTTATAAGGGAAAATAATAATGATCGGGTCTCCATCCCGATCGTCTCCTAGCAACCGTGCGTGAAAATCGCACCACATCCGCACTTGCTTGTGGATGCTTGCGATTTTCACGCAACCCCATTCATTTCTATGGGGCCTGCGTTGCGTAAAAAACGCAGAATATAGAGCATGCTGCGATTTTCACGCAACGCACAAGTGATGCGTGAAAATCACCGCTCATGTGAACAGCCCCAAAGAAATGAATGGGTCGGTATTCAGTGCGGGTGCAATGCGTTCAACTCACGCATCGCATCCGCGTGGAATACTCGCCCGTGTGAAAGGGGTCATACCCTACCGGTGTAGGCTGAGGTATACGATCCGTCTGTGTAGCAGCTGTGGTCTCCGGCTCTTGGCGTCCCACGTGGATACCTGATGTCTCGCGTAGCTAGGTCGGTATGACGAGGTTCGCATCAGGGGTCACGTGATCGGACTCCAATGCGCCGGCTGCTAATTGAATCGCATTATCTGTAAAAGCGCTTGCATGAAGAAATCTGTGATAATTTGATCTAGTTCGATCTTTGTATATAAATCTTGTAACTTTTCAGTATCCTCCACGTCCACATACGCGTTTCAGGACAACGCACGGTCCCTTCATCAGTGAGTGGAGGATCTTCGCTTGCCATGATATATATTTAGTTGGCTATTAGGAGACTGGGTTCTATTCGTCCGATAATAAATTGACATGGTTAATTCAATTGACTATGATTAACCCATTATGCAGTGGTACTTTATTTCTGTCTTAATAATCTCATAGGGAGCTAAAATCTTATGAAAAATTATTGTGAAAAATATATATAAATAATTAATATATACAGTACAGACCAAAAGTTTGGACACACCTTCTCATTCAAAGAGTTTTCTTTATTTTCATGACTATGAACATTGTAGATTCACACTGAAGGCATCAAAACTATGAATTAACACATGTGGAATTATATACATAACAAAAAAGTGTGAAACAACTGAAAATATGTCATATTCTAGGTTCTTCAAAGTAGCCACCTTTTGCTTTGATTACTGCTTTGCACACTCTTGGCATTCTCTTGATGAGCTTCAAGTGGTAGTCACCTGAAATGGTCTTCCAACAGTCTTGAAGGAGTTCCCAGAGATGCTTAGCACTTGTTGGCCCTTTTGCCTTCACTCTGCGGTCCAGCTCACCCCAAACCATCTCGATTGGGTTCAGGTCCGGTGACTGTGGAGGCCAGGTCATCTGGCACAGCACCCCATAACTCTCCTTCATAGTCAAATAGCCCTTACACAGCCTGGAGGTGTGTTTGGGGTCATTGTCCTGTTGAAATATAAATGATGGTCCAACTAAACGCAAACCGGATGGAATAGCATGCCGCTGCAAGATGCTGTGGTAGCCATGCTGGTTCAGTATGCCTTCAATTTTGAATAAATCCCCAACAGTGTCACCAGCAAAAAAAAAAAACACACCATCACACCTCCTCCTCCATGCTTCACGGTGGGAACCACCTTTTCTGCGTCGCACAAAGACACGGTGGTTGGAACCAAAGATCTCAAATTTGGACTCATCAGACCAAAGCACAGATTTCCACTGGTCATTCCTTGTGTTTTTTAGCCCAAACAATTCTCTACTGCTTGTTGCCTGTCCTTAGCAGTGGTTTCCTAGCAGATATTCTACCATGAAGGCCTGATTCACACAGTCTCCTCTTAACAGTTGTTCTAGAGATGTGTCTGCTGCTAGAACTCTGGGTGGCATTGACCTGGTCTCTAATCTGAGCTGCTGTTAACCTGCGATTTCTGAGGCTGGTGACTCGAATGAACTTATCCTCCGCAGCAGAGGTGACTCTTGGTCTTCCTTTCCTGAGGCGGTCCGCATGTGAGCCAGTTTCTTTGTAGCGCTTGATGGTTTTTGTGACTGCACTTGGGGACACTTTCAAAGTTTTCCCAATTTTTCGGACTGACTGACCTTCATTTCTTAAAGTAATGATGGCCACTCGTTTTTCTTTACTTAGCTGCTTTTTCTTGCCATAATACAAATTCTAACAGTCTATTCAGTAGGACTATCAGCTGTGTATCCAACTGACTTCTCCAAAACGCAACTGATGGTCCCAACCCCATTTATAAGGCAAGAAATCCCACTTATTAAACCTGACAGGGCACACCTGTGAAGTGAAAACCATTTCAGGTGACTACCTCTTGAAGATCATCAAGAGAATGCCAAGAGTGTGCAAAGCAGTAATCAAAGCAAAAGGTGGCTACTTTGAAGAACCTAGAATATTACATATTTTCAGTTGTTTCGCACTCTTTTGTTATGTATATAATTCCACATGTGTTAATTCATAGTTTTGATGCCTTCAGTGTGAATCTACAATTTTCATAGTTATGAAAATAAAGAAAACTCTTTGAATGAGAAGGTGTGTCCAAACTTTTGGTCTGTACTGTATATTCATTCAACATCCAGTAGTTTCCACTCTCTACCAAAAATCCACAAAGGAGGTTTTCCTCCAGCCATGAGGCCTATAGTCCCGGGCATAGGTCCCTTTACAGAAAGATTGTCCGCCTGGGTGGACAGTATCCTTCAACCTCTGGTTCAATCCATGCCTGGCTATCTGCGTGATACTCGAGAGGTGCTGCAGGAGTTTTATGATTTTAAATGGGAACAGGATTACAGCAGATGTTACATCTTTATACACGGCTATTCCTCACAATTTAGCCATGGTTTCTTTGGGCTGGTTTCTGAATGTATATTCAGATTTTTCCCCTGTCTTTCAGGAGTTTGTTTGTCGGGTCATGCTGTTTCTGCTCAAACATAATGTCTTTATGTTTTCGCAACGTTATTTTCTGCAATTGACAGGAGTTTCCAGGAGTTCTCGCCCTCCATGGCAAACATCTATATGGTGTGGTGGGAGTGCTATTCTTTATTTTCAGTGCATAATTCTTGGAGTGGCTCCTTGAGATGGTATGGCCGTTATATCGACGACCTGCTGTTTGTATGGTTGGGCGATCCTGCGGCCATACCATCTTTTGGGACCTTTCTCAACCACAATCTATGCTACTTAAAATTCACTATTTCACATGACACTACCACCATTGCCTTTCTGGATCTCTCCTTGGAGGGTGACTCTGTTACACATCAGGTTTATTCAAGCACCTTCCGTAAGGATACAACCGGCAATACAACTCTCATGGCTACATCCTGCCATCCCCCACATGTGGTCGCAAATATTCCCAAAGGAGAATTCATTCGGGCCAAGCAAAATTGTTCCAAAGAGGATAAACAAAAAATGGAGATGGAGGTTGTAGCCATGAGACTTGCGGACGGTAAATATCCTACTTGGACTTTGGATCGTGCAAGGGCCAGTGCATTAAATAAATCCAGAGACAAACTTGTTTTTCCGGACACAGCACGACCCGACCAAAGAATATGTAAAAACAGAAACTACGATGCAGCTGCCAAAAATGTTCCCAGCTTTATTACTAATTACAGTTCTGAATTTTCACAAGTTTGTGCCATAGTCAGAAAACAGTTGTCTATTTTAAATTGCAACGAGCAGTGGTCAGACATCAGCTCTGCAGGTGTCAGATGCATTGCCCGCCGTGCACCCACTATAGCACAAAAAATCAGTCCAAGTTTATTTTCTGACAGTGACGCCAGTAAAAAAGAAAAAAGTACGTGGTTAAGGCATAAAGGCACATTTAAATGCGGCCACCGCATATGTACATGTTGCAATGGTATGAAGATTAGCTCCAGCCACGCACAATACCTTTAATATTAATCAATATGTGAATTGCAACACTAACTATGTGGTTTACTGTATTACCTGTTCCATATGTAGTTTGCAATATGTCGGATCCACTACAAACGGCCTCAAAACAAGAATCTGTAAACATCTCTCGGATATTCCACATGCCAAAGTGAGAAAGCAGCCAGCTTACACTTCGCGGTTTCTCACCAAGGGGATACCACAGGTTTTAGAAAGAGTTAATCCTCCTGCAAGAGGTGGGGACTATAAGCGAAAACTCCTAAATACGAAGTCCTATTGGATTTTTCGCATGGGTTCTCGAGTTCCAACAGGATTAAATCGCAAACATGAGTTAATCCTACATTACTGATCTTTGTTCACACTATATATTTTTAGAGTTAATGTTTTTTTGATACATCCAACTTTTTATCCTTGTTTTCATCTTCACCTGGCACCTTGATAGGAGGCGGAACCCAGTGTGTTCATTCCTGCCGATTGTAATCACCTGAGAGCGCCAGGAAATTCAGCTGTTTAAGAATGTAGCTATAGAGCAACCAACTTGTCATAAATAAGGATCTGTATTAAAGTATCTGAAACGCGTAGACCTGTTTGCTATGTTGGATTTTTAATTCTGTGTGTTATTGGAATAAAGAACTTTTTCTTTTTTTGGAAGCTGGACATCTCCTCTCATTTTTATACAGTAGGCAGCACAGACACCAATGAACTCCAGCAACAAGCGTACCATGAGACAGCAGGTCCATGAGGAGCTTGTAGGACATATCTCCCCTGCAAGTAAAACTAGTCATGTGAGTGGGGGGTCTGCCCAAAGCTCTCCAGCAGGGGCAAAGTCTGACTTTAACATGAGCCCTAATACAAGCTCTGAACATGATCGGATCACCCTGTCTGCTATGCAAGATTTAATGGCAAACCTGAAAAGTTCTATACACTCAGATATTCAGTCAGCCTTAAACACTATAAGGGTAGACATCATGGCCATTGGGGATCGCAATGCGCACCTTGAGGAAAAGATGGAGGAGTTTAAGGAAGCACACAACTCCCTAGTGGATTCCTATAATGAGGCACAGGGTGAAGTTGCTGCCATGAAACTGGAATAAGCAGACCTTGAGGATAGGTCTAGAACAGGGGTGTCAAACTCAAATTCATCGGGGGCCGCATCAGCAGTTTGGTCACCCTCAAAGGGCCGGTTGTATCTGTAGGACTATGTGTCCACTCTTTATTATCATAAATTATTGTCACTGCATTCAATTATTACTGTTTTGGTGGGTTTTGAACTAATTATGGTCTGTGGATGGCACTGTTATGGGGGATCTGTGGGTGAGGCACTGTTATGGGGGATCTGTGGGTGAGGCACTGTTATGGGGGATCTGTGGGTGAGGCACTGTTATGGGGGATCTGTGTATGACAGTTATGGGGGGGATCTGTGGGTGACACATATATAGCATCTTATGCTACGTGTCATCCACAGATCCCCCTCCATAAGTTACCCTGTAGTGAATGACCCTCAATACACTGGCTAGGGGCCGGCATCTACTTTTATAATGACAGCAGGGCCCGTGCAGTGACTATTCTACTACACGGGCCCCGCTCATTGTATAATCGTATCTCTAATAGTTAATGGTTACGGTATGTATATAATCGCATAAGGAGCGCTGTGTATTACCGGTACTTATAACTACAAGCGCTCGCCGAGAGGAGGCAGGAGGCAGGCTGGGAGGACGGGCGCTGGCAGTGTGAGTCATAAGTCATGCGCCCACACCGCCTGCTTCATTCATAAAGTGGGCGGCGCAGGCGCGTGACGTATGACTCACACTGCCAGCGCCCATCCTCCCGGCCTGCCTCCTCCCTCCTCTCGGCGAGCGCTTGTAGTTATAAGTACCGGTAATACACAGCGCTCCTTATGCGATTATATACATACGGTAACCATTAACTATTAGAGATACAATTATACAGTGAGCGGGGCCCGTGTAGTAGAATACAAAAAAGAGAAGATGGAGGCAGCATGACCGGTAAAAATCCCTTTAATGCGGGAACCGCCAAGTGAACAGACGTGCAAGTTTGTGACGTTTCGGCTGCAGCACAGCCTTTATCAAACAGCCTTTATGTTTGATAAAGGCTGTGCTGCAGCCGAAACGTCACAAACTTGCACGTCTGTTCACTTGGCGGTTCCCGCATTAAAGGGATTTTTACCGGTCATGCTGCCTCCATCTTCTCTTTTTTGGATTCTTCATTAAGGAGCCCTGATGAATCTTGGACTCCAGGTAGGCTGTTGCATACCGGAAGACCTCAAGTCCTGGTGAGTGCGATTCCACTTTTATATTTTTTGTTACCGTGTAGTAGAATAGTCACTGCACGGGCCCCGCTGTCATTATAAAGGCAGATGCCGGCCCCCAGCCCCTCCTCCCTCACAGCTGATACACCCGATACAGGAGCGGGGGCCGCCTGCAGAAAGTGATAATAAAAGGTGAAGGCTGGCGGCCACGCAGGCCACATGACGAGGTCTGGCGGGCCGGATTCGGCCCGCGGGCCTTGTGTTTGACACCCGTGGTCTAGAAGGAATAATATCAGACTCAGAAATATCCCTGAAGAGATTAAAGAGGACTCTCTCCAGGATTATCTGATAGATCTCTTTATATCAATCCTGCCGGACACCCCAGAGAGGGATTTACTGATAGATAGGGCGCACAGAGTCCCTAATCCCAAATCTGTGCCGGCCGCCAAGCGCGCCAAGGGATGTACTAGCCGCCTTTACTTCTTCCATTTTAAAAACAAGCTTTTTAGGAAAGCATAAAGAAAGAAAGACATTCCTGAGCGTTTTAAACAAGTTTCTTTCTATGCTGATCTCTCTCCAGCAACTCTAGCCAGGAGCAGGGAGTTTGCTAAATATACCACATTCCTGAGAGAGAATGGAATCCCATATCGCTGGGGTTTCCCAGTGAAACTTATTGTCAGTAGAAATGGCACTAACTTAATTTTACTTTCTCCATCTCAAGCTGCAAACCATCTGGAGAGGTGGTCATTACTCCAGCCACGACAGGGATCCAGATCTCCAGGGAAACAGAAGACAACCACGCTGACCCATGAATGGACTGTGATGAAATCTATGAAGTGATAACCTCCATCATGTAAGGTATTTCACCTGCCTACACCATTCTACATTGGGTCTGCTTTCCTCCACTCTTGACCCATCTATATATCTCGGAACAGTCAAATGTTATAGTCCTTGACTTTCTCATCTACTTCGGTGACTCCCCCATATACGAGCTGTTGCTTGTCTGTTGGGACATCCAATAAGTCATGTTTTGGCCGTGACTGTTGGACGTCGGCTGTTGGATAAAATTCATATTTTTCGCCACATATTTTTTTTTTCATTTTTGCTATTTTTGTTCTTTTTTTTCTCAGCTGAACTGAATCTGCCCCCTCTCTCCCACCCTACACATGGCAATTGTGACTGAGTTTGGTGATTTACTAGAGACTGTATGGTTTCTTAAAAGTTTTACTTTCCTTCTTGTTTTTTCAGGTTTTTTTTTTTAGGGTGACATGTCATTACCCGCTTCTGATTTACTAGCGCATCTTTGCACTCTATTTTTCCATGTAGCACTGTACATTTTACATGGCACTACAGGGTTTTTTAGGCGTGTTCTTAGGTACCTGACATGGCATTAAAGATCTTATGCCTAAATGACAAAAGGTTGAACAGCTCTTTCAAAAGAGCATGCTTCTGGACAGAAGTATCTAACCTACAGTGTGACATTCTAGGTGCCCAGGAAACTCATTTATTGCCTAAACAAGATAATATCAAGATTTAAAATAAGCGCTTTCCTCATTTTTTTCACTCCCACCCTGAAAAGAAAAAAGCAGGGGTGATGCTAGCCATTAATGATACAGTGTCTTTTTAACTTATATCTACAACTACAGACAGCCAAGGCCGCTACATTATCATTGTCTGTCTAATCAATAATCAGCTTTACACTGTAGCATCCATATATGCACCTAATAAATCACAGATTCACTTCCTTCACCTCTTCTTCAACAAACTGACACCAATAAGACAGGGGTGTTTAATACTCTGCGGTGACTATAATAAAGTTATTGAGCCTACGATTGACAAGACACCAGTGGACAGTAAGGACAGAGACTTCTCATTAAGACATTTATTGCAAAAAGTGGAGATTTTTGACCCATGGTGCATATTCAATGCGTCTGAAAAAAACTTTACTTTTTTCTTAAGCCCCGATAACTCATACTCGCCCATAGATATGATATTAGTAGATAATAGACTGCTACAAAATATAATTTCATCAGATATCGGTATCATAACTTGGTCCGACCATGCCCCTACCTCTAAACTCATTAACCTACAATACTCTCCCTCGCGAGCCCTGTGGAGATTGAATATATCCATTTTGAATAACCCTGGATACTTCACTCTATTCCACACCACGCTCTGCACAAATATTTTACTCTTAATTATAATCTTTATAAGCTGGAGTCACATAGCGCTGCACGTCACTCGTCTGTTACTAGTGTAGGGAGAGGATGCGGCTGGTGATTTCAGGGAGAGCATAGGAGAGAATCTAAGTCCGCGATCTACAGAGAAATAGTTGTGTGGGTGCAGAGCACAATCGTTTTACCCTGCCCTGAGCCCATTGACCAAAAAATACTAACTTTTATAATTCTGTTAGTTAGGTGGGCGGTGGCGGCGGCAGCGGACATTTTATGCATGCTTAGTGCACCAGCACTGCATCTGAGCTTTTGGGACATTGCAAATCACCATTTTTATGGCAAACTACAACATCATTAGTCAGTGTGCAATTTAAGCTAGAAATACACCAATCATTTTCTGGGGTTTGAAAAACACACTTTTTATGCCAAAAACAGTATTTTTCAGATCTGCAAGAGTTAAATTCAAGTTTAATATATACAGCTTTCATATTCTGTTACCAAAAAAAACTTTTTTGGGCAATCTACAACATCTGGATTAGTCAGTGTGCAATTTAAAGGGCTTCAGTCATTTTTCATTTTTGGGCGACATAAAATCCTTATACTGCGATTTATCAATATATAGGGCTCATACACTTTTTGTTCAGTAGTTCAGTAGTTTCTTCAAAAACTGCACTTTTATAATATGTAAATTACCTCTCTACCAGCAAGTAGGGCGGTTACTTGCTGGTAGCAGCCGCATCCTCCTTTCAAATAAACGCCCCCTCCTCCTGTTGACAGGGCCAGCAAGCGCTCTCGTCCTCTGGCTGGCCCTGTCTGCGTTCTAAATCTCGCGCCTGCACAGTACCGGTCTTCAGTCGGCGCAGGTGCACTGAGAGGAGGACGCTCCCTCGGCCGCTCCTTCCTCAGT